>NC_142794.1:18430742-18703468 GCF_049724085.1 Artemia sp. Qi Xiang Cuo | reverse complement strand
ACCTATTACAATGAACGGTACTTGCCCTACCAGACGGGTTTTCTGAGGTAACACTAATTTTTTGGAGGTCAAACAGAGAGAGAGAGCGGCGGTCACACTAACTTGATTAGTAATTGGATTCAGATATTCTACGAACGGACTTTCAGTCCTACATTCACGGGTTTCTGCAAAGTGTTATGGGCTTCATTGAAAAAATACCAGTTTAAAAAAAAAATAAATAAACATGTATCCATGATCTTTCTTCTGGCAAAAAAATACGAATTCCAATCAAAACTGGTCAAACGTGTTAATAAGCTGTATTCTTTACATGGTGTTCGTTCAAAAAGCGAGGATTTCTGTTAAATAAATAATTCTTATATTTTTTCCGTTCAATTGAAAGCGAGGATTTCTGTTAAATAAATAATTGTTATACCTTTTAAAATAGCTTTACGGGGTTTGAGGGGCTCTGTCGTTTTATTACGTGTGATTTTTTCTTTACAAGTTGTTTGTTCAAAAAGCGATTATTTCTGTTAAATAAATAATTATTATATTTTTTCCGCTCAATTGGAAATAAGGATTTCTATTAAATAAATAATTGTTATACATTTTAAAATAAATTTGAGGGTTTTGAGGGACTCTGTCGTGTTATTGATGGTTATTTTTTATTTACATGTTGTTCGTTCAAAAAGCGAGGATTTCTGTTAAATAAATAATTCTTTTATTTTTTTCCGTTCAATTGAAAGCGATGATTTCTGTTAAATAAATAATTGTTATACCTTTTAAAATAGCTTTACGGGGTTTGAAGGACTCTGTCGTTTTTTTGCGTGTGATTTTAAAATAGCTTTACGGGGTTTGAGGGGCTCTGTCGTTTATTCCGTGTGATTTTTTCTTTACATGGTGTTCGTTCAAAAAGCGAGGATTTCTGTTAAATAAATAATTCTTTTATTTTTTTCCCTTCAATTGAAAGCGATGATTTCTGTTAAATAAATAATTGTTATACCTTTTAAAATAGCTTTACGGGGTTTGAGGGACTCTATCGTTTTGTTTCAAAAAGCGAGGATTTCTATTAAATAAATAATTTTTATATTTTTTTCCATTCACTTAAAAGCGAAGATTTTCTGTTAAATAAATAATTGTTATACCTTTTAAAATAGCTTTACGGGGTTTGAGGGACTCTGTCGTTTTATTAAATGTGATTTTTTCATTACATAGTTTTCGTTAAAAAAGCGAGGATTTATGTTAAATAAATAATTCTTATATTTTTTCCGTTCAATTGAAAGCGAGGATTTCTGTTAAATAAATAATTGTTATACCTTTTAAAATAGCTTTACGGGGTTTGAGGGACTCTGTCGTTTTATTCCGTGTGATTTTTTCATTACATGATGTTCGTTCAAAAAGCGTGGATTTCTGTTAAATAAATAATTCTTTTATTTTTTCCGTTCAAATGAAAGCGAGGATTTATGCTAAATAAATAAGTTTTATAGATTTTGAAATAGATGTATGTGTTTTGTGGGGGGCTTTAATTTTTTTTCGTGTGATTTTTTCAATAAAACGTGGTTGTACAATAAGAAAGTATTTCTGTTAAATAAATAAATCTTATATTTTTTCCATTCAATTGAAAGTAAGGATTTCTTTTAAAAAAATTATTTTTATACCTTTTAAAATATCTTTAGAGGGTTTGAGGTTCTCTGTATTTTTTTTCAGGTTTATTTTTTAATTTAATGGGGGTCTTAAAAAATGATATGATTTATGTTAAATAAATAATTATTATATTTTTTCAGTTCAATTGAAAAAGAGGATTTCTGTTAAATAAATAATTGTTATACCTTTTAAAATAGATTTATGGAGTTTGAGGGGCTCTGTCGCTTTATTCCGTTTGATTTTTTGTTTAAATGGTGTTCGTTAAAAAAGCGAGGATTTCTTTTAAATAAATAATTATTTTATTTTTTTCCGTTCAATTGAAAGCGATGATTTATGTTAAATAAATAATTGTTATACATTTTAAAATAGATTTATTGGGTTTGAGGGACTCTATCGTGTTATTACGTGTGATTTTAAAATAGCTTTACGGGGTTTGATGGGGTTCTGTCGTTTTATTCCGTGTTATTTTTTCTTTACATGGTGTTCGTTCAAAAAGCGATGAATTCTGTTAAATAAATAATTATTTTATTTTTTTCCGTTCAATTGAAAGCGAGGATTTCTGTTAAATAAATAATTGTTATACCTTTTAAAATAGCTTTACGGGGTTTGAAGGACTCTGTCGTTTATTCGTGTGATTTTTCTACATGTGTTCGTTCAAAAAGCAAGGATTTCTGTTAAATAAATAATTCTTATATTTTTTTCGTTCAATTGAAAGCAATTATTTTTGTTAAATAAATAATTGTCATACCTTTTAAAATAAATTGACTAGATTTGAGGGGCTCTAAAGTCTTATTCCGTGTGATTTTTTCATTACGCTATGTTTGTTAAAAAAGCTTGGATGTCTGTTAAATAAATAATTCTGATATTTTTTTCTTTAAATTGAAACTGAGGATTTCTGTTAAATAAATAATTATTATAACTTTTAAAATAGCTTAATAGGGTTTGAAGGACTCTGTTGTTTTATTCCGTGTGATTTTTTCTTTACATGATGTTCGTTCAAAAAGCGAGGATTTCTGTTAAATAAATAATTGTTATAGCGTTTAAAATAGCTTTTCGGGGTTTGGGGGACTCTGTCGTTTTATTCCGTGTGATTTTTTCTTTACATGGTGTTCGTTCAAAAAGCGAGGATTTCTGTTAAATAAATAATTCTTATATTTTTTCCGTTCAATTGAAAGTGAAGATTTCTTTTAAATAAATGATTGTTATACCTTTTAAAATAGCTTTATGGGGTTTGAAGGACTCTGTACTTTTATTCCGTGTGATTTTTTATTTACATGTTGTTCGTTCAAAAAGCGAGGATTTCTGTTAAATAAATAATTCTTATATTTTTTACGTTCAATAGAAAGCGAGGATTTCTGTTAAATAAATAATTGTTATACCTTTTAAAATAGCTTTACAGGGTTTGAGGGACTCCGTTGTTTTATTCCGTGTGATTTTTCTTTACATGGTGTTCGTTTAAAAAGCGAGGATTTCTGTTAAATAAATAATTATTATATTTTTTCTGTTAAATTTAAAGCGAGGATTTTTTCCTTTCAATTGATAGCAAAGATTTCTGTTAAATAAATCACATTTTTTCCGTTCAATTGAAAGCGAGGATTTGTGTTAATTAAATAATTGTCATACCTTTTAAAATAGCTTTACGGGGTTTGAGGGACTCTGTTGTTTTATTCCGTGTGATTTTTTCTTTACATGGTGTTCGTTCAAAAAGCGAGGATTTCTGTTAAATAAATAATTGTTATACCTTTTAAAATAGCTTTACGGGGTTTGAAATAGATACTGAGAGTTCAAAGACTTTTCCCCGCAATGACTTCCAAGGGTTTTTTGACTCCTCCCTACAATGAATTCAGATGGTTTTAGGCTCATCCCCCATAGCCATAACTCCATTCAACCTTGATCGAAGGTATAAAAGTTTGATAAAGTATTTTTCTACTTAACAACTACATTAATAACTTCCAACATGATAGGAGTGTATGACACAGAATTTATCAGTTTAAAGAAATCATCTTGTGGTGTCATATTTGAATGTGCATTTTTATTATTGTCTATGGAACTCGAAGAAATTGACTGTTATCATTGGCTAGTGAACTATAACATGTTTGAGTATGATATTACGGGGTTTGAAATAGATACCGTGAGTTCAATGACTCTTCCCCGCAATGACTTCCAACGGTCTTATGACTCTTCCCCACTAAGAATTTAGATGGTTTTAGGGCTCATCCCCCATAACCATAACTCCATTCAACCTTGAGCGAAGGTATAAAAGTTTGATGAAGTATTTTTCTACTCAACAACTGCATTAAAAACTTCCAAGATGATAGGACTGTATGACAGAGAATTTATCAGTTTGAAAAAGTGATCTCGTGGTGTTATATTTGAATGTGTATTTTTATTATTGTCTAAGGAACTCGAAGAAATTGACTGTTATCATTGGCTAGTGAACTATAACATGTTTAAGTATGATAAAAGCTTGTGGAGCACTAAATTATGTCATATAAACAGACTGGGAGTCTATGATAGAGTGATTACATCACTTAATAATGCTGGTCAGGAGCTGAGGAATGTTCAGGAGGAAGTTAGTGAAATTTGCAGCTTTTTCGGGGTTGAAGCACTCTACGTAAAGGGCAATGTACCTAAAGATAAAGTTTTAATTCAAAAGAGTGATCCTAGGATTCCACTTTTCAATCTAGAAGAGTATAAGTGTCCTAAATTTGAAGGGGGTTATCACCGTCCTGAGGACGAGGTTAGGTTCTTCGCACAATGGATACCTAAGAACATACCTGATCGTGATAAATCCATAAGACATGGTAAAAACTATTCTATATCATGAGACCATCGTTTGTGGTTGTTTAAGAGTGAACTCTAAGTACTATTTTTTATGTAAACATTTGTTGTTGTGTTTTGTTTTTTTTTTCTCAAAAAAAATCTGTTAATACGTTCAAGCAATAAATATCTTTAAGCTTAACCCGTCTTTATTCTTTAGAATAGTTCTATTCTTTTCATTAAATTGTGAAGAAATTGTAAGTAACAATCGCTTTCTTGTATTCGCTTCCTGGACACAATACAGATATTTAATTCGAGAAATCATGATAAAATCGCAAGTAAGTGATAAACTCTTTATTGTTTTGATATTTAATTCGAGAAATCCCATGAGTTGAATTCAAGAAAGAGTCTGCGACTTACGATACTTTGATTTTGTCAATGCTATCCCAAGTATCTGTCAATAGATGTCGATAGAGAATTTATTCATTCTTATACCTAGATTTTCTCTATGTTAACCTATCTATCCAATAGATGATGTATTTAAATTCCTTTTCTTACATATCCTATGTTTTAATAGACATTCTAAACGTTAGATATGCTAGCTTACTCTAAAAATAATGAACACATAACAATGTAAGGTATAATATATTTTTGATGAAATAATGTCATGTAGAATTGAACAACTTTAGATATTTTGAATCTGTTCCATAAAATGCTTCACCGTGTACTCTCTTGATAGTATAGCTATTGTCTTCTCTTAGTTCGTAATCAGTAGAATAATCATTATTCCATTTTGACTCATACACAATTTTTATAGGTGTGTCATCGACAGGGTCAATATGCTTTTCGTCTTTGGTATTATTTGATTCATTGATTGTTTGATCAATGGCAGTAACATTTGCGAGTACTTTGTTTTTCATCGATTCATCTTTATATTCCTTAGTGATATTTTCTGCCAATGCCCTTTTTATTTTTCTAGAAATTTCACTGTCTATTATCACACTATTTTTACACAGGCAACAGTTCCGGCACGTAGACAGGATATGGTCTATGATATTAGTAGAAGAGTAGGCCTTTCTTTTCGTCTTTGCTTTCGTTTGAATGCTAATACCCGAAAGCTGACGATATGGTTTAACACTGGGTAACATTTTACCACAAGCACTAGCAAGAACATGCCCCTCTTTATCAACTATTATTTTTATGTTGGCATTCTCTTTGAGTGTAATCATCTCCGGAGATCTCAATCTCGCATATCCAACATCATAATAGTTGAATTTTTTTTGGTACTCCAAAGAAATTCAATTCCTTAATGTCATGATAATGCACGCATACGTTTCCGATAGTACTACCACTTGTACTTATTTCGTAGTTTAAATACTTCTTCTTCTTCGCATTCAATGCTACAATAACACTAGCTTGTGAACACACTTTCTTAAAATGCTTCATATTCACTTTTTTTAGAGAATTTAGTTATGTGTTTATCGTTCCACTGTGTAAAAAATACTGATTTAATACATGCAATAAACTAGGTAGTGTTGATAACCGGCCATAGAAGAATATTGGGAAATCCACATCGTGTCTCAGGGACGAGGATAGAGTACAATTGTTAGAGCCATAAAAATATATGTCGAGGAGGTATCATTAACAATAACATGTAGAAATTAAATTCAAGAAATTATGAAAGAATTCTGGGTTTTCAAAAGCAATTCATGCCAGAGTACGGCATTATAGCTAGTCTAAGACGTCCTCTACATCGTGTCTCAGCGAAAAGCATAGAGTACAATTGCTAGAGCCATAAAAAAATCTTTCGAGGAGGTATCATTAGCAATAACATATAGAAATTAAATTCAAGAAATTATGAAAAAATTCTCAGTAAGTAACCGTTTCTTTCTTGAAGTAAACTCTTGGATACACAATACGGAAATTTCATTCAAGAAATTATGAAAATATTTGTAAGTAAGTAACAAACTCTTTATTGATTTCACCTCTTGGATATACAGTACAGATACTTCATTCAAGAAATTATGAAAAAATCGCAAGTAAGTAACTTTTTTCTCTTTATCACAAACAATTTTCACCTACCTACATGATTTAGAAATTTAATTCAAGAAATTATGAAAAAATTCTCAGTAAGTAACAATTTCCTTGTAGAAGTCAACTCTTGGATACACAATACGGTAATTTCATTCATGAGATTATAAAAATAGTTGTAAATAAGTAACAAGCTCTTTATTGTTTTTAGCTCTTGAATATACAGTACAGATACTTCATTCAAGAAACGTGATTAAACACGTTTTGAAACTACATGCCATTTCCATGGCTTTCCTTGGCACCTTTCCAAACGAGCGGGGACCCACCACTGGTTCCTACACATTGCAAAAAGTGAGCAGTACGAAAACTCCACGTTTTCAGCCAGACTGGTTTTTTAGACAACACCCATTTTTTTAGGGACCAATCAGAGACAGCGGAGGTTGCTCAATATACGTGCGCGTACGTAGCCTCGTCTAAATTAACCTTAAAAAAATGAAATAAAGCTATGTCGACTTTGCATGGTTATTGTATATTGAACAACCTCCGCTGTCTCTGATTGGTCCCTAAAAAATGGGTGTTGACTAAAAAACCAGTCTGGCTGAAAACGTGGAGTTTTCGTACAGCTCACTTTTTGCAATGTGTAGAAACCAGTGGGGGATCCCCGCTCGTTTGGAAAGGTGCCAAGGAAAGGCATGCAAATAGCATGTAGTTTCAAAACGTGTTTAATCACGTTTCTTGAATGAAGTATCTGTACTGTATATTCAAGAGGTAAAAACAATAAAGAGCTTGTTACTTATTTACAAATATTTTTATAATCTCATGAATTAAATTACCGTATTGTGTATCCAAGAGTTGACTTCTACAAGGAAATTGTTACTTACTGAGAATTTTTTCATAATATCTTGAATTAAATTTCTATATCGTTTAGCTAGGTGAAAATTGTTTGTGATAAAGAGAAAAAAATTACTTACTTGTGATTTTTTCATAATTTCTTGAATGTAGTATATGTACTGTATATCCAAGAGGTGAAATCAATAAAGAGTTTGTTACTTACTTACAAATATTTTCATAATTTCTTGAATGAAATATCCGTATTGTGTATCCAAGAGTTGACTTCAAGAATGAAATAGTTACTTACTGAGAATTTTTTCGTAATTTCTTGAATTTAATTTCTATATGTTATTGCTAATGATACCTCCTCGACAGACTTTTTTATGGCTCTAGCAATTGTACTCTATGCTTTTCCCTGAGACACGATGTACTGGACGTCTTAGACTAGCTATAATGCCGTACTCTGGCATGAATTGCTTTTGAAAACCCAGAATTCTTTCATAATTGCTTGGATTTTATTTTTACATGTTATTGTTAATGATACCTCCTCGACATATATTTTTATGGCTCTAACAATTGTACTCTATGCTTGTCCCTGAGACACGATGTGGATTTCCCACTATTGTTCTATGGCCGGTTATCAACACTACCTAGTTTATTGCATGTATTAAATCAGTATTTTTTACACAGTGGAACGATAAACACATAACTAATATCTCTAAAAAAGTGAAGATGAAGCATTTTAAGAAAGTGTGTTCACATGTTAGTCTTATTTTAGCATTGAATGCGAAGAAGAAGAAGTATTTAAACTATGAAATGCGTACAAGTGGTAGTACTATCGGAAACGTATGCGTGCATTACCATGACAGTAGGAAATTGAATTTCTTTGGAGTACCAAAAAAATTCAACTATTATGATGGTGGATATGCAAGATTGAGATCTCCGGAGATGATTACGCTCAAAGAGAGTGCCGACATAAAAATAATAGTTGATAAAGAGGGTCATATTCTTGCTAGTGCTTGTGGTAACATGTTACCCAGTGTTAAACCACATCGTCAGCTTTCGGGTATTAGCATTCAAATAAAAGCAAAGACGAACAGAAACGTCTACTCTTCTACTAATATCCTAAGCCTTATCCTTTCTACGTACTAAAACAGTTACCTGTGAAAAAATACTGGAATAATAGACAGTGAAATTGCTAGAAAAATAAAAAAGGCATTGGCACAAAATGTCAATAAGGAATATAAAGATGAATCGAGGAAAAACAAAGTACTAGCAAACGTTACTGCCATTGATCAAACAATCAATGAATCAAATAATACCAAAGACGAAAAGCATATTGACCCTGTCGATGACACACCTATAAAAATTGTGTATGAGTCAAAATGGAATAATGATTATTCTACTGATTACGAACTAAGAGAAGACAATAGCTATGCTATCAAGAGAGTTCATGGTGAAGCATTTTATGGGACAGATTCAAAATGTCCAAAGTTGTTCAATTCTATATGACATTATTTCATTAAAAATATATTATACCTTACATTGTTATGTGTTCATTATTTTTAGAGTAAGCTAGCATATCGAACGTTTAGAATGTCTATTAAAACATAGGAGATGTAAGAAAAGGAATTTGCAGACATCATATATTGGATAGATAGGTTAACATAGAGAAAATCTAGGTATAAGAATGAATAAATTCTCTATCGACATCTATTGACAGATACTTGGGACAGCATTGACAAAATCAAAGTATCGTAATTAGTAAACTCTTTCTTGAATTCAACTCATGGGATTTCTCGAGTTAAATATCAAAACAATAAAGAGTTTATTACTTACTTGCGATTTTATCATGATTTCTCGAATTAAATATCTGTATTGTGTTCAGGAAGAGAATTCAAGAAAGCGATTGTTACTTACAATTTCTTCACAATTTAATGAAAAGAATAGAACTATTCTAAAGAATAAAGACGGGTTAAGCTTAAAGATATGTTTTGCTTAAACGTATTAACAGATTTTTTTTTGAGAAAAAAAACACAACAACAAATGTTTACATAAAAAATAGTACTTAGAGTTCACTCTTAAACATCCATAAACGATGGTCTCATGATATAGAATAGTTTTTACCATGTCTTATGGATTTATCACGATCAGGCATGTACTTAGGTATCCACTGTCCGAAGAACCTGACCTCGTCTTCAGGATGGTGATAACCCCCTTCAAATTTAGGACCCTTAAACTCTTCTAGATTGAAAAGTGGAATCCTAGGATCACACTTTTGAATTAAAACTTTATCTGTAGGTACATTGCCCTTTACGTAGAGTGCTTCAACCCAGAAAAAGCTGCAAATTTCACTGACTTCCTCCTGAACATTTCTCAGTTCCTGACCAGCATTATTAAGTGATGTAATCACTCTATCATAGTATCCCAGTCTGTTTATATGACATAATGTAGTACTTCACAAGCTTTTATCATGCTTAAACATGTTATAGTTCACTAACCAATGATAACAGTCAATTTCTTCGAGTTCCATGGACAATAATAAAAATACACATTCAAATATAACACCACAAGATGATTTTTTCAAACTGATAAATTCTGTGTCATACAGTCCTATCATGTTGGAAGTTATTAATGTAGTTGTTAAGTAGAAAAATACTTCATCAAACTTTTATACCTTCGCTGAAGGTTGAATGGAGTTATGGTTATGGGGGATGAGCCCTAAAACCATCTGAATTCTTAGTGGGGAAGAATCATAAGACCGTTGGAAATCATTGTGGGGAATAGTCATTGAACTCATGGTATCTATTTCAAACCCCGTAATATCATACTCAAACATGTTATAGTTCACTAGCCAATGATAACAGTCAATTTCTTCGAGTTCCATAGACAATAATAAAAATGCACATTCAAATATGACACAACAAGATGATTTTTTCAAACTGATAAATTCTGTGTCATACAGTCATATCATCTTGGAAGTTATTAATGTAGTTGTTAAGTAGAAAAATACTTCATCAAACTTTTATACCTTCGTTCAAGGTTGAATGGAGTTATGGCTATGGGGGATGAGCCCTAAAACCATCTGAATTCATTGTGGGGAGGAGTCATAAACCCCCTGGAAGTCATTGCGGGGAAGAGTCATTGAACTCTCGGTATCTATTTCAAACCCCGTAGAGCTATTTTAAAAGGTATAACAATTATTTATTTAACAGAAATCCTCGCTTTTTGAACGAACACCATGTAAAGAAAAAATCACACGGAATAAAACAACAGAGTCCCTCAAACCCGGTAAAGCTATTTTAAAAGGTATAACAATTATTTATTTAACAGAAATCCTCGAGCCCCTCAAACCCCGTAAAGCTATTTTAAAAGGTATAAGAATTAGTTATTTAACAGAAATCCTCGCTTTCAATTGAACGGAAAAACTCCTCGCTTTCAATTGAACGGAAAAAATATAAGAATTATTTATTTAACATAAATACTATATTTTTGAACTAATACCATGTAAAGAAAAAATAAAACGGAATAAAACAACAGAGTCCCTCAAACCCCGTAAAGCTATTTTAGAAGGTAAAAAATTTATTTATTTAACAGAAATCTTCGATTTCAATTTAACGGAAAAAAATTAAAGAATTATTTATTTAACATAAATTTTAGTTTTTTGAACGAACACCATGTAAAGAAAAAATCACACGGAATAAAACGACAGAGCCCCTCAAACCCCATAAAGCTATTTTAAAAGTCATAACAATTATTTATTTAACAGAAATCCTCGTTTTCAATTAAACGGAAAAAATATAAGAATTATTTATTTAACAGAAATCCTCGCTTTTTAAACGAACATAATGTAAAGAAAAAATCACACGGACTAAAACAACAAAGTCCATCAAACCCTGTAAAGCTATTTTAAACGCTATAACAATTATTTATTTAACAGGAATCCTCGCTTTTTGAACGAACATCATGTAAAGAAAAAATCTCACGGAATAAAACAACAGAGTCCTTCAAACCTCATTAAGCTATTTTAAAAGGTATAACAATTATTTATTTAACAGAAATCCTCGCTTTCAATTGAACGGAAAAAATATAAGAATTATTTATTTAACAGAAATCCTCGCTTTTTGAACTAACAACATGTAATGAAAAAATCACACGGAATAAAACGACAGAGTCCCTCAAACCTCGTAAAGGTATGTTAAAAGGTATAACAATTATTTATTTAACAGAAATCTTTGCTTTCAATTTAACGGAATAAATATAATAATTATTTATTAAAAAGAACAACACTCTATTTTTAATAACACCATTTAAAGAAAAAATACACCGCAAAGGAACAAAATAGTCATTCAAACCCTGGAAGGCTACTGTAAAATATACGGCAATTAATTATGTAACATACAACCCCGCTGTCAAGTGAACGGAAAAAAATAAAAGAATTAGCTATATTTAAGAAATCATCGCTTTTGACGAACACCATGTAAGAAAAATCACACGGAATAAAACGACAGAGTCCCTCAAACCCCGTAAAGCTATTTTAAAAGGTATAACAATTATTTATTTAACAGAAATCCTCGCTTTCAATTGAACGGAAAAAATAAAAGAATTATTTATTTAACATAAATCCTCGCTTTTTTGAACTAACACAAGTTAAATAAAAAATCACACTGAAAAAAACCACATAAACCCAAAAAACAATTAAAAGATATATTAAAATCACACGCACTAAAACGACAGAGACCCTCAAACCCCGTAAATCTATGTTAAAAGTTATAAAAGTTATTTATTTAACAGAAATCCTCGCTTTCAATTGAACGGAAAAAAATAAAGAATTTTTTATTTAACAAAACTTCTCGCTTTTTTGAACGAATACCACTCAATGAAAAAACTACACGGAATTACGTGACAGACCCTTTAACCCCTAGTAAGTATCTTTTAAAAAGTGATAACGATAATTTATTTTACAGAATTCCTTGATTCAAATTGAACTTAAAAAAAATCTGACTAATTTATTTAACTGAAATAAGCGCTTTTTTAACTACCACATTATAAAGAAAAAAACACAAGGAATAACACGACTGAGCCCCTCAAACCCCGTAAAGCTATTTTAAAAGGTATAACAATTATTTATTTAACAGAAATCCTCGATTTAAATTTAACGTAAAAAATATAAGAATTATTTATTTAACAGAAATCCTCACTTTTTGAACGAACACCATTTAATTAAAAAATCAAACGGAATAAAACGACAGAGCCCCCTAAAACCCCGTAAAGCTATTTTAAAAGGTATAACAATTATTTATTTAACAGAAATCCTCGCTTTCAATTGAACGGAAAAAATATAAGAATTATTTATTTAACAGAAATCCTCGCTTTTTGAACGAACACCATGAAATGAAAAAATCACACGGAATAAAACGCCAGAGCCCCTCAAACCCCGTAAAGCTATTTTAAAAGGTATAACAATTATTTATTTTACTGAAATCCTCGCTTTCAATTGAACGTAAAAAATTTAATAATTTTTTATTTAACATAAATTCTCGCTTTTTGAACGAACAATATGTAAAGAAAAAATAACACTTAATAAAACTACAGAGTCCCTCAAACCCCGTAAAGCTATTTTAAAAGGTATAACAATTATTTATTTAACAGAAATCCTCGCTTTCAATTGAAAGGAAAAAAATATAAGAATTATCTATTTAACAAAAATCCTCGCTTTTTGAAATAAAACGATAGAGGCCCTCAAACCCCGTAAAGCTATTTTAAAAGGTATAACAATTATTTATTTAACAGAAATCCTCGCTTTCAATTGAACGGAAAAAAAATGAAAGAATTATTTATTTAACAGAAATCCTCGCTTTTTGAACGAACACCATGTAAAGAAAAAATCACACGGAATAAACGACAGAGCCCCTCAAACCCCGTTAAGCTATTTTAAAATCACACGGAATAAAACGACAGAGTCCCTCAAACCCCGTAAAGCTATTTTAAAAGGTATAACAATTATTTATTTAACAGAAATCCTCGCTTTCAATTGAACGGAAAAAAATAAAAGAATTATTTATTTAACAGAAATCCTCGCTTTTTGAACGAACACCATGTAAAGAAAAAATCACCCGGAATAAAACGACAGACCCCCTCAAAACCTGTAAAGCTATTTTAAAAGGTATAACAATGATTTATTTAACAGAAATCCTCGTTTTCAATTGAACGGAAAAAATATAAGAATTATTTATTTAACAGAAATCCTCGCTTTTTGAACGAACACCATGTAAAGAAAAAATCACACGCAATAAAACGACAGAGCCCCTCAAACCCCTTAAAGCTATTTTAAAAGCTATAACAATTATTCATTTAACAGAAATCCTCGCTTTCAATTGAACGGAAAAAATATAAGAATTATTTATTTAACAGAAATCCTCGCTTTTTGAACGAACACCATGTAAAGAATACAGCTTATTAACACGTTTGACCAGTTTTGATTGGAATTCGTATTTTTTTGGCAGAAGAAAGATCATGGATACATGTTTATTTATTTATTATTTTTTTTTTAAACTGGTATTTTTTCAATGAAGCCCATAAAACTTTGCAGAAACCCGTGAATGTAGGACTGAGTTCGAAGTCTGTTCGTAGAATATCTGAATCCAATTACTAATCAAGTTAGTGTGACCGCCGCTCTCTCTCTCTGTTTGACCTCCAAAAAATGAGTGTTACCTCAGAAAACCCGTCTGGTAGGACAAGAACCGTTCATTGTAATAGGTGACTGACCCGTGGCAAGGCATATTACGCAATCACTCGTGAAAGTACTAGATAGCTTAATATGGAGTATAACACCCCTGAAATCACTGGTCAAATGAAATCACTCGTCAAATATATAGATCCATTACTACTCTCAAGATACGTGATAAATAAGATTTCTGTAGTTTCGGCATTGCAATTATTTACTGTTTTTGCTTTGGTGATCTGAAAACTTTTAAAACTCCTTCATATGCTGATTAATGGTCACACCGTGGTAGAGTCACACCGTGCAAGAGTCACACCGTGACTCTTGCTCCAAATCAAACAACCAGCGACACCGGGACTCGAACCCCTGTCCTCATGGACTAAGGATTTCAAGGTGATACAGAAACCAAAATAGTGTTCATTTGTTTGGTGCTACCCATATTTTGAAACTGAAAATTTTGATTTAAAGTTGAAAACGAGGCCAATTTGCAGCTAGGCCCTCATAATCGTCTCGTTCGATAGTTCTGATGCATTTGATTTTGTAGTTCTGTCGTAGAGCGTGTATACTTATTATTTTCAGAGTTTTTCCCTTATGTATGCTATTCCACTTATTCTTCCTTATATAGTGGCTTTAAACATAAATTATTATTGTTATTAGAAAAATTTCACGGCCTACCAAAATACTGCCATGCTCCGCCTTTGGACAAGGACGTCATGCATGGTGGAGGGGACACCCCCCAATGTTCCCAGATAGTCGGCGAAAACAAATTTTATGAGGTTAATGGGCTATGGGAATAAATGACGTAAAATCAATGAATGAAAATCAGTTGATATGAAATTAAGTAATTTCATGTAGAGTAGAGGCGGTCTTTGAGATAGAGGTACTGAAACATTCTGTGTCCCTCGTGTCCCATAATTAATTCATCGCCCAAATCTTTATTCAGAATATACACCAAGACTGTATCCAGGGGGGGTACCCGGTTTGACCCCCCCCCCCCTGGAATTTTTGACCGAGTCGAAAATTAGTCTAAAAAATACCCATCTCGAGGATGTTAGACGAAGTCCACGGTAAAAAATCGGGTAAACCCCCCCCCCCCGAACAAAAATCCTGGATATGGCCCCGATATACACCCCCGCATAATTGACCAGTGGATGAAAATGCACCAGAGGATTTTTTTTTCTCGTTCATATTTTAAAAGAAGTATCATGTAATGAAGTATTATTTTTAAAGATGTTGTTCACGAATAGTTTTTTGAAGTTTTTTTGTTAGGGAAATTTTTGTAAGAAGCTATATTGTTTTTAATCACGATGCCATAATAGTTAAAAGATTTAGAATCATGTAGGTTGTTAATGATATGCCAGCTCCTTGGGCTGTGTAACGTTTTGATACATGTTTTGCAGTAATCTACGGTATTCTTCGATGTTTTCTGCATTTTGTTTCTTAGAAAAAGAAGTGGAAGCTCTAGAAATTTGGTATTTCGATAGAATATTACTTCTGACTTCTGAGATTTTAGGGGGAGGGGGCACTTGCCCCTGGATCAGAAATTTAGGGGTGCAAAATTTCAAATAAATAATATAAAGGTTATTGCGTAGATAAAATCTTGGGAATTTTATTTTTATTGGAATAAAATAGAGGGCGCAGTTGGCAGTAAGTATAAGCAAATTGAATCGGAAATTTCCACTTTCCGTTTCCAATTTCTATATCTTCATAACCATTACTTGAAAATAAAAGTAAGTAGACCGAATTTAACTAATTTTAAACGGGAAGAATTAAAAGCAATCAACAAGGACGAGATAATTAATAATTTTGCAGAGGCTAAAGTAAGGAAAGTGCGATATGAATAAATATGGAACAGTGTTGATAAATTAAAATTGTGTTAATAAATGTTTTTTTTTTAATTTAGCCTGAAAATTTTTAGGAGACTGGATGGGGGGGGCTAATCAAGATTGTGCTCCGGGCGAAAGAGAGACCAGAACCGCCACTGTCTGACTTGCCTTTTATTTTTGCTTAACCATCTAGATTTCTTTGTTACTGAGGATTAATCTATGTCTGAATGTTTTTCTTAAGAAAGCAATGGGTTGATTATGGTAAAAAAACGGTAGGTTGGATGAATTTGCTAATACGATAATGCGAGAAAATCCTCTTAGTGAAATCCGCCTATGTCCGATTCCCTTTTGTGTTCCGTCGATTCTGTCGTACGAACTTCATAGTGCTGGTTTAAAAATAGAGAATAAGAATAAGTTGGAAGTTAGAAAAACGCTAAAGGTTAGAAAATCGAGGTTATATGTTAGGGAAATAGAGATTAGAGGCTTGAGATTAGAGAATAGAGGTCTTAATAGGCGTTTTGTATTTCTCCTTGAAGTAACATCTGTTTCGTTTTTGTTCAATTTTCTTTGTCCCATTTGAAATTTCCGTTTTAATATCTTAGGTAATTGAAATCTCGATGGTACTAGATTGTAATAAGATTCATCTTTATGTAATATGTGCTACACTCTTAAGGGTTGTGTTCCCTGTGAAAATTACACCAAAGGGACAAGACACTTCTCTATCTGGAATCATTTATTTGAATCCAGAACTAAATGAACTAAATGAACTCTGGATTCAGAGTTCATTTATTTAACAGTAAATTATCACAAAATACATAAAAAAAACACCCCCCTTGCTCGAAAAGCTCAATAGTCAGGGAAATGGGGAAAACAGGAGAAAAATAAACCGTAAAATAATCAGTAGTCTATATTTCTCTTATAACTTTAGGACCACTCGACGCGAGAAACCGAACCGTAATGCTCTCGTCTTCAAAATAATATGAATCTGACCAGCACTGGTCAACCCCCAGCCAACAACGCCATCATCTTCATGATACCATAACGTAATTATAATAACTAAAATTCACCACAAATATATCAGCAATAATAAGTAAACAATTTACTATTAAACAGTAATACTTACAATGTATTATTAAACTTAAATTGTCATTTAAGTCCTATAGATTAAATTCATCTGAAAGAGAAAACAAGTGAATTTCAACAATAAAATTCGGTAGATAGGTAACGCTGAATCTCAGTTATTGAATTACAGCAAAACTATCTTCTTACAGTGAAACATTAAAACAGGGTACTAAACAGGGAGTTAAGATAATGATTTATTTATTGCTTATCAAGAATTTTTCGTAAGCAGCGATCATGGGAATGGCAGTGTCTACAAGAGTCAAGTTTCTGAGCAAGAGCACCTAGATGTGACCAGAGCAAGCCGACGATTACTTCGAGATACGCCCCGGCTATTTTTATTCGGAAGATGTAATCTTAAAGAAGAAAATCGAAGAGCTTCATTTAGAACTCAACACTGCTATTGTAAAGCAAGACGTAGAGAACTATCAGTGGAAGTAGCATCTGTGGTGCTCATTGGTCCTGGTGTGCACGAGGTGGAGAATAAAATTGAAAAACCTTGTGATCCCTTGTCCACCGTTCTTTATGAAGATGGTAACCTAAGAAATGCTATAAGAAATTCTCTTTTTGAGAAGTCCAATAAAGAGAGAAAATCCTTTATATTTGAAAAGCTGTCAAATTTAAAGATACATTCACCATTTTTTGTGAAGCAGTATGTTGAATCGAAACATGACTATAATATGCAAAATTTCAAGGCGTAGCTTCCGAAAAACTCTGTCGGTTGGCCAGTCAGCTGACGGTGATGCGGGGGAGTTTACGGACCAATTATTAGTTCCTCCATCGCTATCCTCTTTTGTTTCTTGAGATGGTCCATCTGTGCTATGATGCCCTATCTGTCTACATGACTTTTACTTTAGATTTTGAAAATTCGGACAGTGGTAACGAGAAACATCTGTTGAAGCTGAAGAAGCGTTATTCTCGGTATATAGGTATCGTTAGTCAGATGCTGTCATGACCGACAGGCCGTCTTCCTTTGGAACTTTGACAGTTGACCCTCTTAAATTAAAAGTGACATTAATATACGTCTTTGATAGCTCCAATTGTCTAGATTTTTGTCTGGGTAGGCCAAACCTACCAGGAAGACGTTTTTGGCTCATAGCGATGATTTGCCTCATTTCGTGGAAAAGTTGTTCTTAAAGTAAAGTAACACTGGGTTTATTTAAAAAAAAAAAATATACATCATCGATTCCCTGAAGCATGCTTGTGCGGGAGAAAACCCTCCTAATAAATCCTTACCCGATTAGTATTGAGCAGGTAGCTCTGAGTAGCTCTGAGCCAGTTCCTTACCTCATAATTTTTATCGATAAAATTTGGGCCCTATCCTGGTCAAAATTACCGTTTTACGGCACAAAATCTATTTAAAAGGGAAGTATAAACTTTGAATTTCTGTTCGAATAAACTGTTTCCCGAAGTTTAACGACAGTGGTAGGAGTGGATGGACCCTTGGAAAAAAATAAATCGAGAAAACAAAAACAAACGAGAACTCAGCCATCTCAGAGCTACGATTTGTATTAAAGTTTGTTCTTTAATCTCTTTCATTTTTCCATCGGGACCAATCTATCGTATTAATTTATCTATTCTTTCTTTAAATCTGAGCTTCTAGCATGCTTTGCTGTTTTTTTCATAGTTTCTTTTTTGGTGTTGAAGAAGCTACTGACATATCAAAGGAAATGTCCAAAGAGATGAGAGGGAGGCTGTGTGCCCTTCAAATTGGTTTTCACCCTTTCAAAGTGCTCTCTAAACTTAAGTTTTCAAAGGTTCTATGATCACATAGTTTACACGAGATGGTCTTCTGGGGGGCCGGTTTCCCCCCCCCGGAAAATTCCCCCTCTTGTGGGAACCCTCCGAAAAATTCCCCCGTGAAGGGTACCCCCTTTCCCAAGGAAAATTCCCCTGACGCAAAATTGAGTCACAGAAAAGTACAAAATAGGTACCTCAAAATGTCGATCCGATGTCCTAAGGGGTAACAAAAGGACCAGATGTCAAAAACAGTTCTAGGACAGGGCTGGTTGGTCTCCAATCACTATCAACTTTAAAAAGACGACTAGAACTCTCAGTTTCCGATCAAATGAGCATCCTCCAAAGTTTCTGTGACGTGGGGGGAGTGTGGGGATGAGCAAGGGGTAGCTCCATCTTATGCTCGTTTTGGGGTTCAAAGTTACTCTTTACTTTCATAATAACGGCGTAGACCAGAAATACTCTAGGAAATCAAGATGAATTATGTGTCAATTTCTACCTCCACCTTCCTTTCCTTAGAACTAGTTTTCTATATATCTGAAGGTTCAATGAGAGTTATGTTTTTGCATTAAAATGTATCCTTTGAGGCATCTAACCCTCTCCCTAACTAGAAAACGATCAGAGAACCCTACTGTCGAGGTTTCAAGCTCTCATCTACAAATATTTCGAAATTTGTATTTTTTTTTCCAAAAAGATAACAGATGAATGTTACTTACTTAGACTTAGGTCTTCCCACGCCGGCTGGTGCATTAGGCGACAACGGTGCCTCTCCATGACGACCTCTCTTGTGCTTTTGACCAAAGTTCTTTGAGTGACGATCTCAAAAGCGCAGCATCCTTCTCAAGGCATTTGCCTAGTGTTGCCTTCTGTCGCCCACGTCTTCTGATGCCAGAAGGAGCTCAATTCCCCACATCGTGGGGTAGGTGGCCCTCACCCATCCGCACCATGTGACCCCAATATCGCCATCGGTTAGTCACAATTCTATCGATCACGAGCGGTTGCTTTGTCTTTTTACGTATAGAGGCGTTAGTGAGCTTATCAGTCCACTGGATACCAAGGATGACACCCATCCAGTAGCGGGTGTGCAACTATGCAGAATTGTGTAACCGTTATTAACGCTGCATTTGGTTTCTAAATTATAATCGTTCACTTTGTTTTGACTGTATACATGGGTAGGAACTCTAAATGTCAGGTTTTCCTGGACATGATGCATTTCCTGGTGAACTCTTCATCGAGATCTTCCCTCCCCTTTTTTGGGGATGTGTTCCCATTTTCTAAACTATGTAAATATTCTTATGTTAGTAACTATTAATGGGCAAATTTAGACTTGTGGATTTTATATATTTGGGATCGCCATAAAAAGTAAATTCTTTTGATGTTTTTGATGGTAGGGGTAGGGCGTATGTGGCCATTTTCTTTAATTTAGTTTAATTTTAAGGATGTGTTTTTGCTTTTATATTTCTCGCTGTTGTCAATTTTTGTATTAACCCTGGCCCATTAAATGTTTTGGTGTTAATAAATATCATATCATATATTGTTATCAAAATTCCGTTTTTTAGAGTTGCGGTTACTGCGAACTGTTTGAACTATGCCTATGCAGGTGCGTCCTTTGGATAAAGAGCCACTGGAGTGTTCTTCTGAACTACAATGCCACATTTTGGGAAAACGTGTCAGACATACCATCTGGCTTTAGGTGCAATAGTATATAATTTAAATAGATTTTTGCATTACGGCTTGCATTCTTAGTGCAATTGCTTTCTTAAATATAGCTTAGCTAGGGCAACATGAAGTGTAGAAATAACCTTTGATTGGCCTCACCGACAAAAGAGCTATAGAAGCAATAGTTTTGTTTTATTTCTTCGTCATCGATTAAATGTCATATTTGTCAACCTCTCAACAATTTAAAATGGTATCTCTAAAAAAAAAATTAAAAAAAAAGAATAATTTATTTACTTATTTATTATTACACGCATAGATATAAATACAAAGCACTTGGAGTAAAACATTTGGAATAAAGCACTTAAGGAGGCCCTAGAACGTCAATCATTTTGATCAAAAGTTTCCGTCAATCGATTGACGTGTGCTTCAATCAACCGTCAATGGATCCTTCTATCTCGACCAAAGCTAATATAACCTGTTACTTTTGATCAAAATGATTGAGTCATTCAAACTTTTTATTAATTACCATCAACGCTTGACTCAAGCATCAAACAGGCTCCTAGACGGCCAATCATGCTTGAGTCAATCCATTGACGGACGCTCTTGATCAAAGTGATTGACAGTCTAGTCCCTCCTTTAGAGTATCTAATATAACTAAAAACTAATGGGACAAAAAGGAGAGAAATAAAAAGACAATACTTTATATTTCAAAACTAAACATAGGATTCTTGTATTCAAACTGGTAAAATCACTAGTGGGTTTTGAGTTCTTAAATTTCCAAAGCTTCCTGAACATACAACATACTCTGGAAGATGGTTCAACCAGTTACAAACTAGAGAAACAAAAACTGTGATTTTGACTAAACACACTTTTCACATTGTTTTGCACTGTCTTGTTAAAACAAACTGACATCCAATTAATGTTGTTATTTAAATGCATCGAATGAATTTTGGAAGTTTTGAGATATCGGGGGTACAACAATTGGTTTAAAAATCAATGTTCAGGAGGCTAAGTCGATCAGACTAGGGAACGAATGAGGTTTAAGATGTTACGATAGGCAACGAGAAAATTGATCAAGTGGATAGGTTCACTGTGAAGATATAAAATAAATAAAAGTTCAAATAGGGACAAAATCCTTTTAATAGACAGTGTTTCACAAACAGTGATAGAAACTCGCAAAAATACCAGATATTTCGGTCACATATGCAGTGACCGTCATCAGTAGTAAAACTTTACTTTGCTTGTTTTACTACTGATGACGATCACTGCATATGTGACCGAAATATCTGGTAGTTTTTGTGAATTTCTATCGCTGTATGTGAAACACTGTCTATTAAAAGGATTTTATCCCTATTTGAACTTTTATTTATCGAAATGAAGATAAAAAAATAGAATAGCCATATAGCAAGGTCTTTTTTCGCTCTATGGATTTTTTCCCGTCTATAGATTATGAGCAAGAGTTTGATTCAGCCGATAGAAGAGGTCCTATGAAGGTCCTATCCTTGTATCATGTACCCGATAAACACATTAAAGTGAATAGTGTTATGTACGAGACTAATATTGCTGTGGTAAAGGTGAAAATGAGGTTAGTAGCTGGTTTCGTATTAAATCAGAAGTTAAGCAGGGTTGCGTTCTATCCCTAATTATAAAGATCATTTTGATGGAATTCGTCCTAAGGAGCAGAGCAAAGGCAATAGGAGAACCACGGAATAAATTGTTAAACTAAAACTCTCCTAGACTTAAATTATGCTGATGCTTTAAGTGTCCTGGATGAAGCGTTAGCAAAATGAACGAAGTTTTTTAGACACTCTGTGATAAAAGAGGAATTCTTAAAATAACGGGGCTTTGAAGCCTGCTAACCTGGGTTGTATAGTTCTAAGGTCCAACATTTCTTAATTGAATTTTTTATTTGCTTTAAGTACCCTCCTACCAAATTTCAGGTGAATGCAGATACTTTAGTGTAGAAGGTGGATGGTATTCTTAAAAGAGCGGGTGCCTCTTAAAATCTATCCCTTTGGCCCAAAATCACTTGCCCTACACATTTAAAGTGGATTAGAGATCATAGAAGGGAAATACACCTCTGATATTCATCAATCTCATGCCCCATTCGCCCCATAAAATTGCCCCATTCGCCCCAGAAAGCAAAAACCTGCATACCTTTTTGCTGAAAAGCTTGGGATGGAACGTAGTCTCGAGGAGGCAAAAGGCTTGCCTCTGACGATACAGATTGAAAATTTTCACTTGCTTTCTAATGACACAGATTAAAAATATTTGCATTATTTTAGTCCAAACAAGGTTTGACAAGCCTATCGTTCGACTAAGAAGTTGCAAGGACAGGGAAGATGGTGCTGAAGGGATGAAGGGCCCACAATGGACCTCTGTCATTGCAAAATGACAACTACAACAGATAGGTACAGTGTGCCCATCAGCAAATAATTAATGGGGAGGGGAAGGGTTATCTTATATCGCACTTATTGAAAACGAGTTAGTATTTTTTATTTAAATAAAGTATAATATGTTGAAATTTTTCATAAACAAGCTGGAGGTGGGAGGAGCTGGAGGTGATGGAAGAGCCACGAACCCACTTTCATCCTCTAATTATATAGATTAAAAATTCGTGTGATTTTCGTCTAACAATGCTGGCCTTTCTGCAAAAAAAATATTTGGGAGAGGTCACAGGGACGTGTACTCATTATTTGCTTTCTGGTAACACTGATCAAAAGTCCTTACTTTATTGGGGTTCAAACAAGGTACGTCATGGCTGCCTCTCTGCAGAAAATGCAAAGGGGGCTAGAAGAGCCACAGACTCATTTTATGCATTCGTACCAATACTAATTGAAAATACTTGAATTATTTTGGTTCAAATAAAGTGCGGAATGCCTCCTTTTTACTAAACGATTGTTATTAGAAGAGGGGATCTTAGAGAGACTACGGGTCCCCTTTGGTCCTCAAGTCAAAAAGATTAACCATTCTACCATGATTTATCTTCAAAAAAGGTACAAAATAGTAGGGAGGCTATAACGAATATGAAACGCACACCCTGCTGCCATCTATAATCAAGTCTAACGCCGACAGGTTATAATTTATTCAAGGATTATTGATCCACTAACGGGTCAATGACACCATTTTCAAGGTCGATTTATCTGTTGTTTCTAGGTGTATTGACTCCGGGCCGAAGTTTGCACATGCGCATTGAATTCTAACGGGAATAAAGTATTGATGCACTAGTGGGAAATTAGATTTCTGAGAAATTGATTACATAATCGGCGGTGAATTATTGATTCTAACGGGAACAAAATCGCGTGCCTCTTTTTAAGCCAATGAGGAAAGTTAGGTAAAGTTTCCAATTACATCACAATTCGCCCTTGAGATTTTGTATATAACGGACATGCGTTGTGGTTTAATTATCATACAGTTTTAAGACACCATAGATAAAGCATTGAATATTGATGAGTTGGAAACTTTGCCTACATCGATTTATAATGTGAGTTCTGTTTAGTAAATTTTCTTAGTTTATTTCCAAATAAAGTCATTTTACATAGTCCCCCTGCAGTAAATTCAAATTTAGGGTATACCCCCCCCAAAATACAAAATCCACTATTTGATGTTTATAGGCGATAGAAAGCGTAAAATACACTCTTTTTTACCATGTACACCTCCCTCCTCCCCCCTGTTTACGACTTTAACTCTTTCATTATACATAATTCTGTTTTTTGATAAATTTATTCTTTCTGTAACTTACCTAAAAGTGACAGCCAACTTTCTGTCAACCCTTAGCTATTAATATACTGTTTCCATTTAAGCCGCTAACTTGACTTAAACATTTCCGCAAAGATTTAAAATCTTAATTATTGCATCCTGTCAAGTGTACATCCTGCATCTTAATTCTCATGAAGAATTTGCATTACAGTGGTTTCACTGAAAAAGATACTTTTTGGTCAAATTAGCGACATAGCTTCTTTATCACAAATTTTAATGTTTGCTTTGCTGAAAAGGGAGAGGGGCTTCTTTGAGATAAATACTTTCTAGACAAAATTATGCCTGACAATAAATTCTGGTTAGGAGCGGTGGTACTAATTTTTCTTCTGTAAAAAGGGTATTCATTATTCCATACTAAATGAGTGCATATTATTCCTTTTTTCTAGCTTTCTTTCGATAAAGTGTCTTTTATATTCTCAGGGGGGAGAGGGGGTGAAAACTGTGGTTTTTAACTTTGATACTATTAGGCTAGAAAGCAACGTATTTAGGAGTTGCATGAAGACTATATTATGCGTAAATTAGCTAGCATTTTTAAACCTATAATTGCAAATTTTAGGCCTATAAGCTGCTGGGTTAACGATCTTTTTTATCTAATTTAAAGCTTATATCTAAATACCCTCTGTTTCTTGAGCTTATAACATTTCGAAAGTTATGCTATTGGTTTTTAATTTTTGCTTTACTGAAAAGGGAGAGGGGCTTCTTTGAGATAAATACTTTCTAGACAAAATTATGTCTGACAATAAATTATGGTTAGGAGCGGGGGTACTAATTTTCTTCTGTAAAAAGGGGAATCGTTTTTTTATTCTAAATTTTTTCTTCTTTTTAAGGACAATTTTGAGAAATGCGTGCCTCCCCCTCAAAAGAGAGCTAAGGCTAATGGCACTACTCCAATGCAGCAACTGGAGATATCTGAACTATCCAGGGCCACGCTTTACCAGCTCCCTGTGTCCTCCATGCAGGCAGCAATACAGTCTGGTCAAAAACCGAAAAGAGAATGGGCGGCTGTTCACAGGATGCTGAACCCAGCTGGCTCATCTGTACAAGCCAATGACATCGCCGCCGCCACCACATCTATGCAAGCCCCTCTTCATCGAGCCTCAATGCTGCCTCGTCAAGTTACGGCCTCGGCTGCACGAGCCCAATATATTGCTGGCCTGGCTGCAAAAGATCGTGATGGACATGCTATGATCCATTTGAGCCCCAGTCATACAGCAGGGCTTTCAGGACAAGATACAATGAATGGCCCTTCTAGACAAACCGTAGGCCAAACTTCGGCTCCTTTTCATGTAATATCTGAGCTATCAACTCCCCATCAATTGCCATTGCACGCTCCTCAACTGTCTCCGTCAAGTGCTGAGCCTTCCGTGCAAGGTAGAAGGGTTGGCCCCTCCAGGCAAGTCATAGACCAACCAATGGATTCCTATCGTGTAATGTCCAAACCTCCAGCTTCCTGTTAAGTGTTTGATCAATTTGAAGACGTGAGTAAATTTTTTTAATCTAATAAGCTATTTTTTAGCTGTTAGAGAGCCTTTTACTCTTTACTTTTGTCTTTTCACTTTTTTTCTATTATTCAGGACCAGGTTACAGAAATATCTAAACAAAACTATTTTTCAACCTAATACAAGCTTGTCGAAGACATTTTTTATTATGTTATTATAAATTATGTTATTTTCGCTATAATATTAATCCCCCACCCACCCTTTGTTGTAAATTTCACTGCTCACTCCCCTCAGAGATACCTAAATATAATGTAATTTTTTTTGCTTGTCAAAGAAACCGCTCTTTTCTAATCTTTCCTATCACCTTATTTTTTCTGCCTACTGCAGACAACTTCGCTATTTTTTCAACCTCATAATAATATTTTTTGCTAATTTCTAGTTTACTGTTAGAGAGCCTTTTATCCCGCCATTTGAAACTAATAATGCTATTTTTCGCTAGAATATTATAGTTTTCCCCGAGTTTTAAAGGACTTAGAAGTAAGCCTTTTTTTTTAACTTTTTTAGGCCTTTCATTTCACCATTTTTCAACACAGTAAAAGTGTGTCAGAGATATTAAAAGACATTTTCGCTATTTTTTCAATCTGATAAAATATAACGTTCTCCTTTGAATTGTTTAATTATTGCATACATTCAGTCTGCTGAATTAGGTTAGTGAAGCCAAAAAAGGCACTATATTCCGGTCATAATTTCCCATAGTAAGTAGCAAAATCTTTGCGATATAAACTGCTTTATTAACGAATGTTTCACCTTGCCTCTACAAATATTATAAAAACAATTTTTCTATCGGAATGAGTTGTGTATCATGAGAGGATATGGCCTGAAAGGGATAGGCTATCCATTTCAAATCAAGTAAAGACCCCGTTTTTTTCAAAGCAAATAAAGTATTGATATGAAACTTTTTGAGGGGTTGTTTGAACAAAATCAAAACCTACTATGTCATCTTTTAGATTGTAAATATCTTATATTAAGTTGGAAATTGGAACTTTCAGAATATATAGAGTAGGGAACAGTGACTTAACCAAATGCTTCTATGTGCATACTGCTACTACTACTAAGCGCGTTTTAAATAATACGTAAATAATAATACAATTTAAAAAATAGGGTGATTCAGACACTTTGTAAATAAGCTATTTTCTTTTATAGGTTGCATTGGTTCCATATTCGCCATCTCCCCCCTGCTCGTCAGTTGGAGAAGAAGACACGCCTGTGGAGTTCATTTGCAACAATTCACCATCAACGAAATTCCAGATAATATAGACGATTTTTAACTGATTATTTTAATGTAGATAGTGGCACAGTTGAGCAGGGGGACTTACCTCTGCTAAGTCCGAGTACTTTACAGCTTTTAGACGACTTTACCCGGGAATTAACAGGGAACCCTCCTCCCTCAGATTACATGAGTATACGTCAAACAACTGAAATGGCTTCCCATAGTCCTATTATTGAACAATGTGGGGGGGGGGGGTGATGATAATATACAAGAGGGGGAGGAGGAGGATGAAATGGCTTCGAACAACCCTATTGATGAACAATGTGGGAGGGGGTGGTGATCATATGCAAGAGGGGGAGGAGGATGAAATGGCTTCGAACAACCCTATTGATGAACAATTTGGGGGAGGGGTGGTGATAATATACAAGAGGGGGAGGAGGAGGATGAAATGGCTTCGAACAACCCTATTGATGAACAATGTGGGAGGGGTGGTGATAATATACAAGAGGGGGAGGAGGATGATGAAATGGCTTCGAACAACCCTATTGATGAACAATTTGGGAGAGGGGGTGGTGATAATATACAAGAGGGGAAGGAGGAGGGTGACAATAACCAATTTATGACATTTGCCGAATTCCAGCTCTCAAATTCAATATTAAATATGATAGTTGTTTACACTGCGACTTTTGGGGATCCTTTTAATTCGCTTATGGGGGGTAATTTTGTATTTGATCCTATAGAAATTGTCCATAAATATGTAGATAGAATTCGTACACTCTTAGAAAACCAGATTCAGTTTTAAGGGGGGTAGGGATTCAATTAAGGTTTCAATTGTTTTATGGGTATTCTATTTAAATGAGGGTAAAAGTGAGGTTTATCATCATTATGTACATACCGAGATGCAAGTGGTTTATCCGCATTTAGAAAATTAAGAATCAGTTTTTATGGATTGGGTAGGCAATATTATTACCCATTTAGAAAATTCAAGCGAAAATGGAATTAGGTCTTTTGTTCTTTTTGTTGAAAATTTAAGCGTTAATATTTATAAATTTAAAAAAGATTTTATTTTAAGAGGGGGGCAGGTGGGCCGTGGGCTATAGTTTTAAAATTTAATCCAGATTTAGAAGAATGTCAGGGCGTTGAACGAATCTGTTTTGAAACAGGCCAAAAAGGTTTCATGTACGCTTTCCCCGAGCCTTATATCAGCATTCGAGCCAATAGCACGTGACGCTTCAAAGAAAAATTTAGAATACTGGGCTGTACATGGGAAGTTGGGGTCCGATTTTCCCATTGTAGATTTTTCTTGTTTAGAGGAGAGAAACCCATAATACTCATGTAATTTGATATTTTTGAAAGAAGCAATGCCCATTTAATTATCGGCGTTACATCGGTTTAATATTAAACGGAATTAGAAGATGGGGCTCGTTGTAAAAAGAAGGAGTTGTAATTCCAAGTCAGGGTCCCGTCGGTTGAGTAGGGGAAGCACTGGATTCGACTTTCGCACACACCATCCAGTGAACCCATTACAGTTGGTTATTTCAACCCTATTACAGACAGCATCCGACTTTTGAGGGAATTTAAAAAAATGGGGACTCGCTTCTACTGTCCGTAATGCCTGTCTAGATTTCATAGTGATTTAAAACTACGGAATCACATGAAGCATTGTAGACGGCATGGCTATCAGTCAGTGGAAACAGTTTCAGGTGATAGGGCCATCTTACGTTTTAAAAATTTCCAAAATACCCTCCTCCAAAGCAATAAAATCTTTTTGGCTTGTGAAGCAAAGCTAATGGTAGTGTAAAATCATTAACTACCAACTCGAACCAAAAAACATCGTGCAGTTGAAGTCTTCTATACTCTGGCATAAAGAGAGAGCTCTAAAACTGCGCAATTATCAGATATCGTTGAAACGTGGGATTAGGATGGGTTCAGGATCTAGGTACTGATCTAAGAAATTGACACTGTAAATGATGCTATTCCTCGTTTAAGAAATATTCATTACCCAATGCTGTTCTCTGCAGAGGATCGTCTCGCAATTAAAAATCAAAACATCTGTTGGGTTTGTAAGGGGGAATTTGAAGAGGGGACTAAGGGGAAAGGCACTAGGGGGAAAAGAGGGGGGGCGGGGAAAGTCAGGGACCACAATCAATTGTGCCAGGAAATATCGTCAGGGGGTAGTAATTTTAGAGGGGTAGCGCATCAGTTGCAATGTGAATGTAAGCCAGCAGTTTTTATTCCAGTTTTCATTCACAATGCAAATTGTGATTTAAAATTTATTTTACCGGCTTTGGCACGTATGCACAAGGAGGGAGGGGGAGTAGATAGTCCATGGGTAAACAATTCATTTACCTATAACATCATCCCCAAATCAGCAGAGAAGCTAGTGCTTCTCGAGTTGAAATGGCAGGTAGTGAATAAGGGGCATACGTGTCTGAATAAAATTGGGTTTTTCGATTCTTTTAGTTTTTTCCCCAAAGCATTGAGTCAATTGATTCAAGTGCAGAAAAGCGACAATTTTGATAGTTTTCCTTTGCTTAGACAGCGCTTTCCAGACAGTTAAATGTATGACCTATTGACCTGTAAAGGTGTATATGCATAAGACTATTACTGTTCTGGTGCTTGCTTAAGCAAGGTGAAACTACCTTCGACTGAAGCTTTCTTTAATTTACTCACCAACAGTGAATGCACTGCCAAGGACTATAAACCTGTCAGGAAACTCTGGGCTAAGGGTAATTATCAAAATGGGTGGGATTATTGTAGACTCTACTTGGCCTGTGACGTTTTAACTCTGTTAGATATTGTCTATAAAACAAATATAAAATTAATTCAGAGTGTTAACTAAATATATGACATTATTTTTCATACCACATTGGTTGATGGAATTTGATCTTAAAATTTAGTAGGTAATACATTCGCTTGATAACTAAGGCAACTCAACACCTTTTTTGTAGAAAGGTCAATGAGGGGTGGGTACGTTTTTCATGGAGATCACGTTTTGAAAATAGATCCAAGCGGGCAAGACGCTGGTGTAAAGTCAAATGCAGTTTTCCTTGACATGGACTCGTTGTATTCCTCGGCAATGTCTCACTACTCTTTGCCTTGTGGAAACTATAAATGGCTTGAGAATCCTTGTGAGTTCCTCGTCATTAACATCGTCGAGGACAATGGGCAACAAGGATGTCGAAATTGACGGACAAATTCCATTGGCGCTTCATGATTCAGTCAGAGATTTTGTTTTCCCCTGTATCAATTGACCAGTGACCAAGGACTCACTGAGTCCATACAATCGATCATTGGTTGAGGATATGGGGATGGACTGGACCCTCTCCAAGCAGAAACTGATTGTAGATCTGGACTCTAAAGAGAATTTCGTTGATCATCGTGTGCTTTTGCGCTGGATGGTGAACAATGGTTTCAAGATCACGAAAATACATAGGGTACTGTAATTCAGCCACAAAACTTATTATGAAGATGTTTATCGATACCTTTGTCAATAAACGCTCTCGGGCAAACAGTAAGGTAGAGAAGGAATTGTACAAGCTAATTCTAAATTCAGCGTTTGGCAAAATTTGTGAAAGCGTACGGAACAGATCTCGTTGTGACGTCGTGACTGACCCTCAAGAATGTGCATGATTTATTGCAGACCCAAATTTTACATTGTTCACGAGCATAGAGACAAACATGGTTCTTCTACACAGGAAAAAGAGAAATAAGGTACTGAACAAGAATATAGCAGGAGGTAGTTCAGTACTTGAAATTTATTATTTAGGTAGTCCAGTACTTGAAAAAGCTCATGTTTTCGTTTATTTTACAATGTGTGCAAGGTACAATGGCCAAGGGAGGGGGAGGTTCAAGTGTACTATGGGGACACAGATTCTCTGCTTTTAAAAATAAAAATCGGGGATTTATTGGGAGATTTAGAAAATGGGGAACACATCAGCTCGTGGATGGATTTCACTAACTGTAATCTGTCCTTCTACCCCAAGTTGGTGAAAAGTCAGGCCCCTAATTAACTACTCATGTTAAAATCAGAGACAGGGAGTTATTTGATATCCAATGGGGTGTTCCCGGGTCCTGAAGTTTATTGCGTGGAAATTCATAAAAGGGACATAAACCAGGCGTGTAAAGGGGTGCCTACACATTTTGTAAAGAACAATTATAACATGAGTGTCTACAGAACCTGTGTAGAGAGTAGCATAGTGCCGAGAGCACAAGTGCTTGCAATTCGCTCTCAGCAGTGTAAAAATTATACTGTTAGAGTTGAAAAGACTGCAATGTCATGTATATCCGACAAGGTCTTTGTGCTTGAGAATGGTGTAAATGTACTCCCCCAGGGCCACTATAGAATTTCAGACTGGGTTTATTGTGTAGACTATCGCAACCAACTTGGTCCGGATAAATTAACCTAACTCAAACATAACTTGATAAATTAACCTAACTCAAACCTAACCTGATAAATTAACCTAACTCAAACCTAACTCAAACCTAACCCAACCTTTCATGAATTAACTTAAATGCTCAAATCTAACCTAACCTGCAGCAGCAATGACGGCGACTATTATATACAGTTTTTCCATAGCGACCCGGGGGGTGGAGGGGTCCCGCCCGTGAACGGCCTTCGGCCCACGGCTCCGGGGGGTCCCACCCGCAGACGGCCTTCGGCCCGTGGCTCCCTGGAGGGTGTTGGGTATCCTTTTAAATTCATAGTGTTCAACTGTGCTATTTTAAGTTGTTTCTTTGTCAATATATTGTTGTACAAATAGTGCTATTGTACAAAAATGTGTGTGTAGAGATAGTGTTGCTGAACAAAAAGTGTTTTTTATGACAATAAATGTTGTTGTACATATAGTGTTGTTCTTGTTGAACAAATATTTTTGACAATAAATATTGTTCTTGTTGAACAAAAAAGTGAAAAAAAATTGTTGTTAATAAATGTTGTTCTTCTTGAACAGAAGAAAATGTTGTTGTTAATAAATGTTGTTCTTCTTGTACAGAAGTGTTTTTATGATAATAAATGTTGTTCTTGTTGAACAAAACAGTGAAAAAATGTTGCACAAATAGAGTTGTTGTTCTTGTTGTACAAGTGTTTTTGTTCAATAAATGTTGTTCTTGTTGAACAGAAAAGGGTTTTTATTTTGATAAATGAATGAAATATTGTTTTTGTTGTTCTTGTTAACGTACTAGATAGATCTATGGGAAAATTATTATTACTACTTATTCATTACATAAGTATGGTTTACAGTTAGTTGTAGTCTGACTGTTGTCAACAGCAGTAGCAGTATGTATCAATTTAAAACACCATTTAGGTCGTTTCTGTGTGGTCCATCAATGTCTAGGAAAACGACACTTTTAGCTAAAATAATTCAAAATTGTAATAAAATGTTTTTGGAAAATTCAAAGAAAATTTATCATTGCTACACTATTTGTTAGGAGTCCTAGGATTAAGTAAAAAGTATTTCCACATCTTTACCAATACAAGTCTTACCAAGAAATGATGCTTTCAATAGTATTGAACCAAGCTTATGGTTGATTCGTAATAATTTGCTGAATCAGTTGAATAGTTTTCACAAGAAATGCTACATCTATTTCCCGTTCGTTCTCATCATGAACACATTTCCATAACCCTAGATGTACACAATCTGTTTCATCAGAGCATATTTATGAGAACCCTTGCTTTGAATTGTACCATTTATGTTATGTACCGTTTTGTTTGTAATTCCAGGTCGCCAATAAGTCTCAATGAGTAAATATATCCAGACGTTCCCAAATTTCTGCTGTCAGCACGGACTCAGACGACAAATAAGCCTTACGGCTGCATATTGCTAGATCTTAATCAGAGCACACCCGAGGATCTACGTGTAGTCACAGATATTTTCGACCCAGAAATTACTGTATATTTTCCGGTGAACAGTAGAAAAAGCTATTAGTTACCATCATGACACTGAAGAAACTACACGAACAACGGCATTTATTTTCCGTTTTAGACACTTCAAAACCCTTACTCAGGAAGGCCATACTCAACATGGTGTTGACAATGAATTTATTAATATAATAACTGAACTTTGCTTAAATTTAACTGAGGGCAATGTACACTTGCCAGAAGGTGTTAGACAACAGACAAAGCAACATCGTTCCAATGTACGTGCCTTGGCTTGCAAATACAAGGGAAAAATGTTTAAACGAAAACGTCTCCTTCAAGCGGGCGGTAGCTGTTTTACACTTTTAATATCAATAATTGCAGGACTTGTAAACAGTTTTCTCTAGAGAACGGCTAAACCCTATAAATTGACGCCATTTGAACTTGTCCTCTCGCCCGTGGAACTTTTTGAAGACAATCTAAGCAAATTTATTAATGATGAAAATATATCCGATGACAAAAAGCTAGTTTTACTTCAAGATCCATTGCGACGTGTGGACAAACATAGACCTTATCGTGAGAAAACTGCCGTCGTCACAGATCACCCTAAACAGGAAACATCTCAAGATTCTGCACAATCAAAGGAGAAGGAATTGAATTCCATAGTGACATCAATTGGAAACCTATTGCCAGTGACCTATCGAGAACAGAGTAAAAGAGTATTAGCATATCTCATGTTGGAAAGTGGTGGTGATCAAGTTCAGGTCGATAGCACAGGGAAACGAATTATAATTCAGGAGAAAATTTATAATCTAGTTGATTTAATTTGTGATATGGTGACGAATCGTAAAGGACTTTTATCATTTGACAGTAATCTATATACCTTTCTCAATGCATCAAACTTCCCCAAAAGTCTTATTTGCAATAAGCAAATTCTAAAGAAACTAAGAGAATATAGTCCTCCAACAACGCCAACACCACCATTTAAAAAAGAAGATGATTCAATTTTGGAAAATACTAGCAGCAGCAGCAGAAGCAATGATTTTATAACATCTGTGGCTGCTAGTCAAAAGCGAAGACGGATTGATTCACCCTCCAGTGTGCAAAAGGACAGTGGACATTACACTACGTGTTTGCGTTCAAAATAGTTGAAGTTCTGAAGCATGTCAATTAAAATATTGGTGAAGCGGGAAGTCTAAGTTCCCCCACAACGCTTTCTAAAGTTGCCTCTGACATAGATGGCAGCACATTAAAAAAAAAAGCAAAAGAGTATCTAGAAAAGGAACCGAGTTACACACTTCATCGGAATCGCAGGCTTCGTGGAAAATAATATCGACAAACTAAAGCCTTTTTCCCTCTGCATATAATGCAAACTGATCTTTTAACTTTAGACCCGATTCAAAGGCGTCACAATGCACCCTACAAATATGTTCTAGTGGCAATCAGTGTCTTTAGTCGCTATGCCTATGCCATTCGATTGCAATCAAAGAGAGGTGTTGAAGTTGCTCATGCTATAGAAAGTATTTTTGAACAGGATTGCAATTGAAAAAATCGAACGGATCGCAGTACCAAATTTGTTGATCCACATACGCAAAATGTTCGATTAAAATATACAACAACGCTCTATCATAGTCATAGTCTAATAAAGGCTGTATTGGCTGAACGATTGATAAGAACGATTCGTCTATTAATTTCAATGTATTGTACGCTGAAAAATACTGCTGCTTTTATTCATGATTCATGATTTATATTTTGAATATGAACTGCAAAAAGTTAGAAACTCTAGTGAAATTTATCCAATTGAAAAGATATTAAAGAGTCGTACTCGTAGGGGCAAGAGACAATTGCTTGTTCGTTGGCTAGGATACAACTCTGATTTTGATTCTTGGGTCAATGTTGAAGATATTAACAATGCCCAATGATTTCTATGTGACATTCATGTCCAATTTTTCTGATCCTCTCTACAATGACTTGAATAAAACAAGTGATTTTTGGACGAAACTCTCTCCCACTATTAAATTTGACGATGGACAGTATGACGTGGCTCATGGCGACTGTATTTTCAGAAATACAAGTGGTATCTCCAAAAAAGATCATAAATATTATATAAAAATTGAACTCAAGAATTGGCCGCCAACCTCGTATGACCAAAGACAAATTCAACAGATCAATTGGATGAATTATCCATATATTGAATTACCCTATGAAGAACTCACTTGTGTGAATGATTTATGTCGTTCTATCAATAAAAGAATTTCCGCTCGTAAAAAAGGAGCTTTTCATTTCAACTGTTCTAAGGAGGAGGGCAAGATCTACATTAGTTCACCCATTGCCAATGAAAAGGTTATTCTCAATGATATTCTAAATGATGTTCTTGGCTTTAAGCTCAATATAATCAACGGTAAAACTGCTGGAAACACTAATTTCATTTTTGATGACTATCCGCCTGCCTTCTCCACAGACACTTGTATATTTCTCTACGCTTCATTTGTGGAAACATCCCGGGTTGGCAATAGCAATGTTCCCCTCCTACGAGTTCGTGAACGAAAAACCAATCAAGAACATATTCACCACTACAATATAAAGCATCTTCAGTATATTCCCGTAAACACTTCCTATTTGGAACTCTGTCAGTTAACACTAAGAACTGAATTAGGTGATCCTCTAACAATTCAAAAGGTTTGGCTGTGATTACATGCCATTTTCGACCCATACAACAACAAGATGTCTAATAGAAAAGTGGAATTCATTTGTCCTGATATTGACTGCTATGTTAATACTCTTGGCCCAAGACAACAGGGCAATGGAATGGAATATTACAAAGGTCACTCGTCAATGTCTGGCTACGTTCTTGGCAGTTGGTTTGCTAAGCTGTTTCGCTCTGCACTACCTCTGGCTATTAAATATATTGTACCGGCTGCAACAGATTTTGCATCCTCTACACTCTACGATTGGAGCTCTGGCAAGGATTTTAAAAAATGTGCTTCGGAAAATCTTAGGTCCAGAGCGCAAGCCCTTGGCGAGAGATTAAAACAAAATGGAAAACGTTTAAAAAGGTCGAGAAACAGTGCAACACTCATCAGTGTCTACTCAGGTCAGAAACGTAAGACATCACCCCTGTCAAAGAGAAGATGGAAAAAATCGACACGTACAGTAAAAAGTAGATGAAAAAGCCCCAGAAAGAAAATTGTTACATGGAAACTAGATTTCTTTTCCTAAAATGACATATCTACTGCATAAGGATTCTCAAACTTCAATCACCTCTTCGTTGAATCTATTCAAAGCAGAAAATGTTGATCTGAGTTTGAAACATGGATACTGTGAACAAATATGCCCACAACGACACCTCTCCGATAATTTTAGCTTTCAAAATTATTCTAATGAAGACTAATTAATGGATATGTCTGCGACTTTTATAGATTTACGGGTAAAAGTCTGGAAATCCAATAATACGTTGCCAATTCTTGCTGATAGAATATCCTATGAAAATTGTATATTACATAATTTATTTCCCCAAATCAGTGTCTACATCAATGGCACGCTGGTGAGCACAAGCAACAATCTCTCAAATTAAACAAGCTATATGCAATTCAAGCTGATGACACCCAAGTCATACAAGGAATTGAGAGCCACCTCCAATGGATATGAATATATTACTAATACTGATAGTACAGATACACTTAAAAATGCTACAACTAGTGAATTACATCTAGTTGGAAAAATATATCATGAAATATTTCATATACCCCAATGGCTACCACCCAATATTAAAGTGGATATAAAATTAACGCTTGCACCATCCAATTTTATATTGAGAAAAGAACTTGCTGCCAATCCTGATGTAACTCTCTCCCTCACCTCGGCAATACTACATGTACGCAAACACCAGGTTATGAGTTCTGTTTCTTTGGAAGTGGAAAAACATAGAGCTAGTGGAAATAATATTAAACTACTTGTTCCTCGAACAATCACCAATTAGCGTCATATTGCCACGGGCTCACGCACCTTCACTGACTCATCCTTTATCAATGGTGAAAGTCCGTCAAAACTGGCTTTGGCATTTCTAAAAAGCGCTATTGCAATAGGATCGTGGGCTGGATGCCCACATAAATTTGAAATGTTTGGGCTTTCATCTCTTGTCTGCAAAGTAAATAGAATCCCACTCTACAATTTATCTTTGGATAAATAACAAAGAACATTATATGAGTTAACTATGCAAACCTTGGACCATGATTTAAAACAATTGGAAAATTGTACAACCGAAGAAATGTTTGCTAAAACACGTGGTACCATTGCATTGGATTTGTCTGGCACCCAGGATACGAGTATAGTACGTACGGGGAGTGTGCGTTTAGAGTGTACATTTGCCGATCTGTTAGCTGAGAGTATTGCACTAATCTCGCTAAATCAGTCTAAAATTTATTAGGAAATCTTTTCAAAAGGCAGTATTCTATTTAACTTGGCACCATGAACTCTATTCTAATGATCAGTGTTTTTAATATTGACCCCTACATGTCCAAATACAGATTCTATTTTCTTCTCTTGGACTTTCTTGGGAACATGCAAAGTGTCAACCATACCCTATATACTCATAATAGCCATCCATTAACTTTGCACACGGATCATTAATTTTGCATCTTTCAAACAGCAAAGACGATTGAATTTTTTGATCCTCTTGGTCTAGCCTCTACATTCTAAACTCCACATATCAACAACTATATAGAAAGCAGTGGGAAAACTATTGTTCAAAATCAGAAAAGAGTGCAGGATCTGACGACTAAAGCTGTGCCTTCCATGCACTACTATATTTTGTGTTCCGATATCGTGTCTATACTTACAAGCAGTTTTCAACATTTATGTAGACAATCCTCGTCTGAACGACTTTATGGTGAAAAATATCCTCTCAGACCTGTATAATATAAATTTGGTGCCCTACGAGTAAAGTGCTTAAAAAAAGTATTTGAATTTGTTTATCAATAAATGAAAAATGTATATACAACAATGTCTTTACTCTTCACTTTAGATTTATTCTTCTTCGGTGTATAGGCAACTGTCGTGAACCACTAATGCCGGTAAATCATTTGGATTCAGTGTATATTGATCTTGTTTGGCTGCAAAGTCAGGGTAACATTTTCTACAGTATAATGTAACTTCACTCTTGTCATATCTCTTTGTATAGTCAATGATACTATTTGCATTTATATTATGAAATTCACGAGTTTCAATCTGTATATTTGAAGCAATATCACATACAGTGTTTTCTAATGGCGAATCACATTCAGTAACTGCCAAATAAAAATCACTTGGTTTATAGTAATAATAGGCAGTGTCGTCACAACGATGACGTAGAAACCAAATTGTCTTGTTACCCAAACAGTTGAATCTTAGACATGATTCTTCCTCCCAGAATAATTTAAATCCTCGACGATACCAATCTCGTAGAAATAAACTAAAATCACGCTTGGGATTCTTTCCATTCATACAGGGGTAAGTATTCTCCCACTGATCACATTTGTTAAAGTGACAATTGGAGCACAGATGCACTCTAGGGTAAGAGTCACAAATCTCTTCAAGACATGAATTACATACTTTAATTTTTAAAGCATAGCCTTTATCCAATTTAAAAGGATTACTAATAATTTGCACTTTTCATTATAGTCATCAATAATTGTACAATTCTCACATAATGTCCAACTGCCAAGAGTGTACATGCATAGTGGACATGTATAGATAATTTTTTGGTTTCCGATGTCACCTGTCTCACAGCTAAAACGAAACTGATCCTCGTCCTATAAATTCAGAAGGGAGGAAAGGTGAGAGGAGTAACTTTGTGACTTTACCTCTTTCGAATGGGGGAGCCATCGGCATTGAATCTACGGTATTGCCTTTAAAATCGTATCCACGATATTATATTGTTCTGTTTAAATTTATACATCGATAAATTGAGTATCAGCTGTTGAATGACATCAACACAGTTTCACACAATAGTCCAATGGGGGAGAGTCACCTTTCATTATAATGTCAAGTGTTCCCTGTGAGAATATCTTCCGTTGAAGGGATAATTCGAAAAAATCATCATCCATAATCAAATGTGTTTCCATAATCACAAGATTCGATCTAATTCTCTCTTTCTCAAATTTATTCATTTTTTAATCCTATCACTGACTGCTGACTCTAGACTGACCATGATTCGTTAGCCAAGCATTCTAACAAAAAGAAAGGGAACATTTTCGATTTCGAAACAATGTTATTGTATAATTACAACAATAATACTACACATATACAATTAGCGATACAGCTTATTGTCTTCGATATGCTTCACTAATGCACTTAAAGCACTTTGAAGTCTATTCACATGTGCTATATCAACTTTTGCAGCAAAGCCTAATTGATCTTTCATTTTAAATTTGCTCAAGGATATCACTTATCTTGCATATACCCATCCCATTCCAGACAAAGCCGTGATCCTCTCGTGATTGTTTGGTGCTCTTGTGTCATTGCTACCAATTCCACTATCAACTTCTAATAGTGTAAACATTCCACTCATCATTATTGCAAATATATCCTAATGAGTAAAGTCAAACTGTTCTCACTCCTTGAATTCTATTCACATACAAATAAAAACTATTGCAAAAATCCTTTCCTTATATTCTCTACAATCCTGTCCTGCCAATATTTCCGACTTCCTGATTGGTTTAGGAAGAGACACGTGATCCTGTTCCCGTTAGAATCAATAATTCACCGCCGATTATGTAATCAATTTCTCAGAAATCTACTTTCTCTCTAGTGGATCAATACATCGTTCTCGTTAGAATTCAGTGTGCATGCGCAAACTTCGCCCCGGAGTCAATACACTTAAAAACTGCAAATAAATTGACCTTGAAAATGATGTCATTAACCCCTTAGTGAATCAATAATCCTTGAATAAATTATAGCCTGTCGGCGTTAGACTTAATTATAGATGGCAGCAGGGTGTGCGTTTCATATTCGTTATGGCCTCCCTAATCAAAATGCCTAGCTTTTTACAAAAAACTGACTTCATGAGAAGGAGTAAGTGGCAGTAGGGGGGCCACTGGCTCACTTTAGCCCCTCAACCACACTGATTGATAATTCTTGTGTGATAATGGCTCAAAATAGCTTAACTTGTCTATCTTTTTGGCAAAGATTTAAGATGGACGGGTTAGGGGGGGGGGTGGTTTACAGTAATGATTTCATATATAAAATAACTAATGCAATATATATTCATCAGGTTTTCGAGGAGTTGTGATCACTGTTCAAAAGAAAATTGTACCCTTTTTTAAACTTAATGGCTGATTTTCTTGCCGTAGGCTAATTTTGTAATATCACTGCCAAGAAAGGGGCAAAGATAAACCTTCAATTTCCTTCTGCTCCTTTCTGTTGCTCCTTTGAATACAGGAAATAAAATAGTAAACCTATATCACCAGCAGAAATGGCTTGTTAAAGTAGTTGTCAGCACTTTCGGTTCCTCAAGGAAATGCTCCTTGTTCGGAGCAGTTTTTTTTCCATTGGTGATCGTATCGACCCAGTGGTCCTAGAATATCGGAGGAGGGCTCATTGGAACGGAAATTAAAAGTTCTATTGCCCTTTTTAAGTGACAAAAAAATGGAGGGCAACTAGGCCCCCTCCCACGCTTATTTTTTACCCAAAATCACCCGATCAAAATGTTGAGATTGTCATTTTGTTCAGCATGGTCGAAAATATGATAACTATGTCTTTTAGGATGACTTAGTCCCCCGAAGTCTCCGGGGGGAGGACTGAAAGTTATGAACTTTACCCAATGTTAACATATAGTATTGGTTATTGGGAAGTATACAGAAGTTTTCAGGGTTTTTTTTCGGGTAGTGGGGGGGGGGGTCGGGGTTTATGTGGGAGGATCTTTCCATAAAGGAAGTTTTCATGGGGGAAGGGACATTGCTATGAAGGGGGCGCCGGATTTCACAGCGTTATTTAAAAAAAAGATCAGAAATTAAATATATAAAAAATCAACGTTTTCAACTGAAAGTAAGCAGCAACATCGAAACTTAAAACGAATCGAAAATATTACGTATATGATTAAGTTCACCCCCTAGTTAATACCTCGCTCTTTAAGCCAAAGATTTTTTACTACTTTCATAAGAGCTATTTATTCTAAATAACGGCCTTTGTGATTAAGGGGTCATTTTTAAAGAATTGGAACAAAATTCGAACTTTAGCTTAAAGAGAGAGGTATTGACTAGGGGGCAAACACCCTAATATACGTATTAAAATATATAAATATAGAACTTAGTTACGTAAGTTAATTCGTAAGTTACGTATATTTATTAATAATAAAAACGATCGTAAATAAAATTAAACAAGTTTCGAGAAAGCCATTAAACCAAATAAAAGTAAAATTAATATGCAAATTTTGTTTTAATTATTCATGTACGGTGAGCCAAAATCAAAGCCTGCATTAATTCAAAAACGTTCAAAAATTAAATAAAAAAACAAGTTTTTTTTTAACTGAAAGTAAGGAACGACGTTAAAACTTAAAACGAACAGAAATTATTCCGTATATGAAAGGGGCTGTCCCCTCCTCAACGCCTCGCTCTTTACGCTAAAGTTTGACTTCCTCAAAACTCTTTTTTTTTAAACAATAAAAAACTTTAGTGTAAAGAGCGAGGCGTTGAGGAGGGGGCAGCCCCTTCTATATACGGAATAATTTCTGTTCGTTTTAAGTTTTAACGTCGCTCCTTACTTTCAGTTTAAAAAAAACTTGTTTTTTTTATTTAATTAATGAAGCGATGAAGCCGGGTAAGCGTTTTACATCTTAAGGATGTTCATATTTTAGTCTAAATTTAGACTACCTGCATGTTATCCAGCTTCAACAGAGCCAGCTGGAAAACTAAAGCAATTGTGGTTAATTACTTATTCATTTTTTTATAATAAGTGATTAATTACAATTAATAACTTATTACGGCTAAACGTTCACACTGGTTGAAGACCATTTCTCTCAAGGAATCCCTCATCCTTTTAGAGTTGGCTCTATGAATACCTATGTTTTTAAAATAAGAAAGACACTTTCTTATACCATACCCTATGGTATATTAAAAGCATACCCTATTTAGGGTATGTTCTGTCCCTGGGAATCTTGTTCAAACAACTCAATACAACTGAAATTGTTTGCCTCAGCGACTATGAGAAAATGATTCAACTGGAAGCTCAGGTCGGCCGTCTAGGTATAAACCAACCTTGTCTGACTTCTCTGATTAATCCTTTAATGCTGTCTTTGGCTTTTTAATTACATTCTACAAAAAACTTATCGCTTTGGGCACTACTAATATATGCTTTTATATATTTTTTAAAATTCCTATTGGCAACGTAACGCATCTGTGGCGTCAGTTTTTTTGGCTTTTTACACATATTTGAACTGCTTCGAATCGCAAGATATCAAATTGTGTTTTGTTTTCTTTCTTCTTATGTTCTGTACTTTTTTACCTGGCTATCTCTTTAATAGTTTGCTTCCCGACCTTTTTTTGCGAACTCGATTTGAACTTGGTTTTATGACAACTATCTATTTTGTATCCAGGAAGATCCGAAAGATATCTCCAGATCAAAGAGTGCCGCTTGATGAAGCCATGGTCGAAGCTAAAAAAGCGGTGGATCTGTTTTTCAACAATAAGTTTACTGAAGCTAAAGATTCATTGGAGCCAAAGTAAGTGTCTTTCCTTTTGTTTACTTGAAACTTGGAAGCTATTTTTATAGCAAAGCGTATGAACGTAACATAAAATTTTATTTAATTAATCATAAAATTGTTATTGGCTTATTGACAAAACTGTCCAGACACACAAGCATTAGTAAGAACTTAAGGTGTTATAGCCGACTTTTGAATTTATTCTAAAATTGTTAAAAGCTATTTGTGGAGGGAAGGGGCTGAGTATTTATTTTATTATTCGCAGCAGAACCAGGTGAGTAGATAGTATCTATTGAATTCTGCCGCCCGTATAACCATTCTTATGTTATTTGCGTACGGCACATTCCATGGTAGCTTTCCAATGCATAGTCTACAGCCAGCTGTTATTTGGCAGCGTATAATGTGGCCAAACAGGTTTTTTTTTCGGTTTTTGTAGTGGATTGCACAATGAATGTAGGTAATGAGTTCACATACACATTCTTAAAACTACTCGTGATTAAACACGTTATAAAACTACGTGCTATTTGCTTATGTCCTGTTGGTACCATTCCAAACGAGTGGGGACTCCCCGCCTGTTCCTAAACATTGCAAAAAAGATAACAGTATGAACTTTGGGCTGTGTGTCTCTGTGGGGTGTTTGAGTCTTTTTGATCTGTTTATGTTTCTGTGGGCTGTTTGAGTCTTTTTGGTCTGTGTTTGTCTCTTTGGGGTGTTTGTGTCTCTTTGGGGTGTGTGTGTTTCTTTGTGCTATGTGTGTCTCTTTGGGCTGTTTGTGTCATTTTGATCTTTATGTCTTTCTTTTGGATGTTTGTGTCTCTTAGGGGGCCGTGTGTGTCTCTTTGGGGCGTTTGAATCTTTTGGTCTGTATATGTCTGTATGGGCGTTTTTTTTCGCTTTTGACTGTGTGTGTGTCTCTTTGAGGTTTGTGTGTCTCTTCGGGCTGTGTGTGTCTCTTTAGCCTGTGTGTGTGTCTCTTTGGGCTATGTGTGTCTCTTTAGGCTGTGTGTCTCTTTGGGCAGTTTGAATCTTTTTGGTCTGTGTGTGTCTCTTTTGGCTTTTTGTCTCGTTTTGGGCTTTGTGTGTCCCTGTTGGATGTGTGCGTCTCTTTGGGCCGTGTGCAGCTCTTTGAGCTGTATGTGGCTCTTGGGCTGTTTGAGTCATTTTGGTCTGTGTGTGTTTCTTTTGGCTGTTTGTGTCTCTTAGAGGGCATGTGTGTCTCTGTGGGTAATGTGTGTCTCTTTGGGGTGTTTGGATCTTTTTGCTATGTTTGTGTCTGTATGGGCGTGTTATTTGTATTTTGGCGGTGTGTGTGTCTATTTTGGGGTTTTTTTTCTCATAGGACAGTTTTTTTTTCTCCTTATGAAGTTTGTATCTCTTTTGGCTGTGTGTGTATCTTTTGGCTGTGTGTCTCTTTGGGCAGTTTGAATCTTTATGGTCTGTGTGTGTGTCTCTTTTGGCTGTTTGTGTCGTTTTGGGCTTTGTGTCTTTCTGTTGGATGTGTGCATCTCTTTGGGGCCGTGTACGTCTCTTTGGGCTGTATTTGTCTCTTTTGGCTGTGGGTGTCTCTTTGTGATATGTGTGTCTCTTTTGGCTGTGTGTGTCTCGTTGGACTGTGTGTCTTTTTGGGGTGCCTGAGTCTTTTTGGTCTGTATGTGTCTCTTTGGGCTGTTTGAGTCTTTTAGGTCTGTGTTTGTCTCTTTGGGTTGTGTTTCTCTTTGGGCTGTCTGTGTCTCTTTGAGCTATTTGTGTCTCTTGACGCTGTGTGTGTCTCTTTGGGCTGTGTGTCTCATTGGGCCTTTTTTGACAGCTTGAATCTATTTGGTCTGTGTCTATCTCTTGTGCCTGTTTTTGTTATTTTGGGCTTTGTGTTTCTCTGTTGCATGTGTGAGTCGCTTTGGTCAATGTGCGTCTATTTTAGTTGTTTTTGTCTCTTGTGCAGTTTGAGTAAGTTTGGTCGGTGTGGGTTTATTTTTGCATTTTGTGCCTCTTAGGGGCCATGTGTGTCTCTTTGGGTTATGCGTGTCTCTTTGGGGTGTTTGAATCTTTTTGGCCTGTATGTGTCTGTATGGGCGTTTTTTGTCTCTTTGGGCTTTGTGTGTCTCTTCGGGCTGTGTGTATGTCTCTTTAGCCTGTGTTTGTCTCTTTAGGCTGTGTGTCTCTTTGGTCAGTTTGAATCTTTTTGGTCTGTTTGTGGCTCTTTTGTCGGTTTCTGTGTCGTTTTGGGCTTTGTGTGTCTTTGTTGGATGTGTGCGTCTCTTTGGGCCATGTGCGTCTCTTTGAGCTGTATGTGTCTCTTTGGGCTGTGGGTGTCTCTTTGTGATGTGTGTCTCTTTAGGCCGCGTGTGTCTCGTTGGGCTGTGTGTCTTTTTGGGATGTTTGAGTCTTTTTGGTCTGTATGTGTCTCTTTGGGATATGTGTGTCTCTTTGGCCTGTTTTAAGTCTTTTTGGACTGTGTATGTCTCTTTCGGCTGTTTGTGTTTCTTTGGACTGTGGGTGTCTCTTTGGGCTGCGGGGTTGATTGGCAGAAGTATGTATTAGCGAAGTTATAGTGGAGGGCGAGTTGCTAGAGAAAATCTAAGTTAATAAGGGTTTTCGACCGTAAACTTTTGTAAGAAAATTATGGAAAATACAATTCGTTGGTTCATAAGTCAAATTTAAGTCCAGATATCGATCGAAAAATAAACTATTGCCGCTGAATCTGAAGTAATAAGGGTTTTTTATCATAAACTCTAGTTTCCTATAAGAAACTTATGGAAAATACAATTCCATCGTTCAAATTTGAAAGTTAGTTCCATTCTCTGGTTCAAATGTAGAAAAACCCATGTGGGTGAGTTGAAATAAAACAATTTTGACAAGAAATGACTGAAAAGTGTTTTGGGGGAGATGGCTTGATTGGTAGAAGGATGTATTAGCGAAGTTATAGTGGAGGGCGACAAAGTATTCAAAGTCAAGGCTATAAGAAAAAAAACGTTCTGGATATTTTTGTAAGTTTGTAGTTTAAGCACTAATATCATATCAGTAACGGTTCTATTTGAACTTTCTCCAAGTTGATAAATCAAATGTGAAACTTAGGTCCATTATCTGGTTCAAATGTAGAAAAACCCGTGTGAGAGAGTTGAAATAAAAATTTTTTTAACAAGAAATGACTGAAAAGTGTTTTGGAGGAGATGGCTTGATTGACAGAAGGATGTATTAGCGAAGTTATAGTGGAGGGCGACAATGTCTTCAAAGTCAAGGCTATAAGAAAAAAAAAGTTCCGAATATTTTTGTCGGTTTGTAGTTTACGCACTAATGTCAATATCAGTAATGATTCTATTTGAACTTTCTCCAAGTTGATCAAATTGGTCTCTAAATGGTTAATTATAAAAAAATATTTTTGGACAAGCAAAAAAAAACTTAAATAATTTAATGAAAAAATTCTAAACACTCAGAGAAGTTTTTTTTTTTGTAAGTTTTTGTGTGTGTATGTGTAAGTTGTGTGTGTGTGTGTGTGTAAGTTTTTTTTTGTGCGTGTAAGTTTTTTTTGTGTGTGTAAATTTTTTTTGTGTGTGTGTGAGTTTTTATGTGTGTGTAAGTTTTTTTTTGTGTGTGTAAGCTTTTGTGTGTGTGTGAGTTTTTATGCGTGTGTAAGTTTTTGTGTGCGTGTCAATTTTTGTGTGTGTGTGTAAGTTTTTGTGGGTGTGTAAGTTTTTGTGTGTGTGTGTAAGTTTTTGTGTGTGTAGTGGAGGGCGACAATGTCTTCAAAGTCAAGGCTATAAGAAAAAAAAAGTTCCGAATATTTTTGTCGGTTTGTAGTTTACGCACTAATATCAATATCAGTAATGATTTTATTTGAACTTTCTCCAAGTTGATCAAATTGGTCTCTAAACGGTTCATGATAAAAAAATAGTTTGGGACAAGAAAAAAACTAAAATAATGTCATGAAATCATTTTCAACACTCGGAGAAGTTTTTTTTTTTGTGTTAGTTTTTTTGTGTGTTTGTGTAAGTTGTGTGTGTGTATATGTGTTTAAGTTTTTTTTGTGTGTGTAAGTTTTTTTTGTTCGTGTAATTTTTTTTTTGTGTTTGAGTTTTTATGTGTATGTAAGTTTTTTGTGTGTGTGTTTGTAAGTTTTTTTTTGTGTGTGTGTATGTTTTTTTTTGTTTGTATAATTTTTTTTTGTTGTGTTAGTTGTTGTGTGAGTTTAAATTTTTTTGTGTGTGTGTAAGTTTTTGTGGGTGTGTAAGTTTTTGTGTTTGTGTAAGTTTCTAAATGTGTGTGTAAGTTTTTGTGTGTGTGTGTGTGTGTAAGTTTTTATGTGTGTGTGTGTGTAAGTTTCTGTGTGTGTGTTTGTGTGTGGTATTTGACCATAAACTCTAGTTTCCTATAAGAAAATTATGGAAAATACAATTCTATCGTTCAAATGTGAACTTACACACACATAAAAACTCACACACACATAAAAAAAAATAAAACACGCAAAAAAAAAATTACACACACAAAAAAAAACTTACACACACACACACACAACTTGCACATACACACAAAACAACTTACAAAAAAAAAAAACTTCTGTGAGTGTTGAAAATGATTTCATGACATTATATTAGTTTTTTTTTCTTGTCCCAAACTATTTTTTATCATGAACCGTTTAGACACCAATTTGATCGACTTGGAGAAAGTTCGAATAGAATCATTACTTATATTAATATTAGTGGGTAAACTACAAACCGACAAAAATATTCGGAACTTTTTTTTTCTTATAGCCTTGACTTTGAAGACATTGTCGCCCTCCACTATAACTTCGCTAATACATCCTTCTGTCAATCAAGCCATCTCCTCCAAAACACTTGTCAGTCATTTCTTGTTAAAAATTTTTTTATTTCAACTCACTCACACGGGTTTTTCTACATTTGTACCAGAGAATTGACCTAAGTTTCACATTTGATTGATCAATTTGGAGAAAGTTCAAATAGAATCGTTACTGATATGATATTAGTGCGTAAACTACAAACTTACAAAAATATCCAGAACTTTTTTTCTTATAGCCTTGACTTTGAAGACTTTGTCGCCCTCCGCTATAACTTCGCTAGTACATCCTTCTGCCAATCAAGCCATCTCCCCCAAAACACTTTTCAGTCATTTCTTGTTAAAATTTTTATTTCAACTCACCCACACGGGTTTTTCTACATTTGAACCAGAGAATGGAACTAAGTTTCACATTTGAACGATAGAATTGTATTTTCCATAATTTTTTTATAGGAAACTAGAGTTTATGGTCAAAAACCACACACACACACACACAGAAACTTACACACACACATACACACACAAAAACTTACACACACACACAAAAACTTACACAAACACAACAACTTACACACCCACAAAAACTTACACACACATACAAAAATTTACACGCACACAAAAACTTACACGTTGATCTAGGTTCACTTAGAGTGGCGCGCCACTCTAAGTGAACCTAGATCAACCCAACTTTTTGGATATCTCTCTCACTATGACTCTGTGTGTCGTGACACACACACACAAAAAAACTTACACACACACAAAAAAAAACAACTTACACACACATAAAAACTCACACACACATAAAAAAAAATTTACACACACACAAAAAAAACACAAACAAACAAAAAAAAACTTACACACACACACACACACAACTTGCACACACACACTCAAACTTACACAAAAAAAACTTCTCTGAGTGTTGAAAATGACTTCATGACATTATTTTAGTTTTTTTTTTGTCCCAAACTATTTTTTTATCATGAACCGTTTAGAAACCAATTTGATCAACTTGGAGAAAGTTCAAATAGAATCATTACTGATATTGATATTAGTGCGTAAACTACAAACCGACAAAAATATTCGGAACTTTTTTTTTCTTATAGCCTTGACTTTGAAGACATTGTCGCCCTCCACTACACACACAAAAACTTACACACACACACAAAAACTTACACAAACACAAAAACTTACACACCCACAAAAACTTACACACACACACAAAAATTTACACGCACACAAAATTTTACACACACATAAAAACTTACACACACACACAAAAACTTACACACACACAAAAAAAATCTTACACACACAAAAAAAAACTTAAACACACATAAAAACTCACACACACACAAAAAATAAATTTAAACACACAAAACAAACTTACACACACAAAAAAAACTTACACACACACACACACACAACTTAAAAAAAAAAACACAAAAAATTACAAACAAAAAAAAAACACTTCTCTGAGTGTTTAAAACGATTTAATAACATTATTTTAGTTTTTTTTTATTGTCCCAAACTATTTTTTTTTCATGAACCGTTTAGAGACCAATTTGATCAACTTGGAGAAAGTTCAAATAGAATGATATTGATATTAGTGCGTAAACTACAAACCGACAAAAATATTCGGAACTTTTTTTTTCTTATAGCCTTGACTTTGAAGACATTGTCACCCTCCACTATAACTTCGCTAATACATCCTTCTATCAATCAAGCCATCTCCTCCAAAACACTTTTCAGTCATTTCTTGTTAAAAAAATTTATTTCAACAAACTCACACGGGTTTTTCTACATTTGAAACAGATAATGGAACTATGTTTCACATTTGATTGATAAACTAGGATAAAGTTCAAATAGAACCGTTACTGGTAAGATATTAGTGCGTAAACTACAAACTTACAAAAATATCCAGAACTTTTTTTTTCTTATAGCCTTGACTTTGAAGACATTGTCGCCCTCCGTGTGTGTGCTACGGTCAAAAACCCTTATTAACTTAGATTTTTCTCTAGCAACTCGCCCTCCACTATAACTTCGCTAATACATACTTCTGCCAATCAACCCCGCAGCCAAAAGAGAAACCCACAGTCCAAAGAAACACAAACAGCCGAAAGAGACATGCACAGTCCAAATCGACTTAAAATAGCCCAAAGAGACACACATATCCCAAAGAGACACATACAGACCAAAAAGACTCAAACATCCCAAAAAGACACACAGTCCAACGAGACACACGCGGCCTAAAGAGACACACATCACAAAGAGACACCCACAGCCCAAAGAGACACATACAGCTCAAAGAGACGCACATGGCCCAAAGAGACGCACACATCCAACAAAGACACACAAAGCCCAAAACGACACCAAAACAGTCAAAAGAGACACACAGACCAATAAGATTCAAACTGACCAAAGAGACACAAAGCATAAATAGACTGACACAGTATAAAGATAAATGCACACCGCCCTTAGATAAACACAACGCCCAACTAGACACACACACAGCCAATAGAGAAAAAAAACGCCCATATAGAGACATACAGGCCAAAAAGATTCAAACACCCCAAAGAGACACGCTCAGCCCAAAGAGACACACATGGCCCCTAAGAGACACAAACTGCCAAAATAAACACACACAGACCAAAATGACTCAAAACAGCCCAAGAGACACAAACAACTCAAAGAGACGCACACGGCCAAAAGCGACGCACACATCCAACAGAGACACACAACGCCCAAAATGACAAAAACAGCCAAAAGAGATATACACAGCTCAAAAAGATTAAAGCTGTCAAAAAAGAGACATACCGCCTAAAGAGACACACACAGCCCAAAGAGACACACACATAGGCTAAAGAGACACACACAGCCCAAAAAGAAACACACAGCCCAAAGAGACAAAAAATGCCCATACAGACACATACAGGCCCAAAGAGACACACAGCCCAAAGAGACACACACAGCCTCAAGAGACACAAATAGCTCAAAGAGACACAGACAGCCCAAAGAGAAACACAACCCAAAGAGACAAAGACAGACCTAAAAGACTCAAACAGCCCAAAGAGACACATACAGACCAAAAAGACTCAGACACCCCAAAAAGACACACAGTCCAACGAGACACACACACAGCCTAAAGAGACACACATCACAAAGAGACACCCACAGCCAAAAGAGACACATACAGCTCAAAGAGACGTACACGGCCCCAAAGAGATGCACACATCCAACAGAGCGACACAAAGCCCAAAACGACACAAACAGTCAAAAGAGACATACACAGACCATAAAGATTCAAACTGCCCAAAGAGACACACAGCCTAAAGAGACACACACAGGCCAAAGAGACACACACAGACTAAAGAGACATACACACTGTCCGAAGAGACACACAAAGTCCAAAGAGACACACACACAGCTCAAAGAGACAAAAAACGCTCATACAGACACATACATAGCAAAAAGATTCAAACATCCCCAAAGAGACACACATTGCCCAAAGAGACACACATGGCCTCTAAGAGACACAAACAGCCAAAAGAAACACACATAGACCAAAAAGACTCAAACAGCCCAAGAGACACATACAGCTCAAAGAGGTGCACACGGCCAAAAGAGACGCACACATCCAACAGAGACACACACAGCCCAAAACGACACAAAAAGCCAAAAGAGACACAAACAGACCAAAAAGATTCAAACTGCCCAAAGAGACACACAGCCTAAAGAGACACACACAGCCCAAGGAGACATACACACAGGCTAAAGAGACACACACAGCCCCAAGACACATAAAAAGCCCAAATAGACACAAACACCCTCCAAAGAGACAAAAAACGCCCATACAAACACATACAGACCAAAAGATTCAAACACCCCAAAGAGACACACATAGCCCAAAGAGACACAAACGGTCCCTAAGAGACACAAACACCTAAAAGAAAGACACACAGACCAAAATGATTCAAACAGCCCAAAGAGACACACATAGCCCAAAGAACCACAAACAGCCCAAAGAGACAAACACAGCTCAAAAAGACTCAAACAGCCCACAGAGACGCAAACAGATCAAAAAGACTCAAACAGTCCAACGAGACACACATCCCAAAGAGACACACACAGCCCAAAGAAACACACACAGCCCAAAGAGACACAACAACAGACCAAACAGACTCAACAAGCACAAATAGATACACAAATAGACCAAAAAAAGACTCAAACAGTCCAAAAGAAGCACGCAGCCCAAAAAGACACACACAGCCTAAGAAGATAAAAATACTTCAGAGAGACATAGAAAGGCCAAAGAGAAAACACAACATAAAGAGACAAACACAGAACTAAGAGACTAAAACAGCCCAAAGAGACACATGGAGACCACAAAGACTCAGACACCTCTAAAAGACACACAGTCCAACGAGACACACACAGCCATAAAGAGACACACATCACAAAGAGACACATACAGCTCAAAGAGACACACACGGCCCAAAGAGACGCACACATCAAACATATGGACACCCCGCAAACCCAGACACAACGAGACTAAAGAGTCAAACACAGCCCAATAAGGGTCAAACTGCTCACAGAGACAAACAGACTCCTGAGACAAACAGAGCCCAAAGAGACACACACAGGCTCAATAGACGTACACACAGTCCGACTATAAACAAAACCACAAAAGTGACACACCCACCCCCCAATTAGACAAAAAACGCCCATACAGACACATACATACCAAAAAGATTCAAACACCCCAAAGAAACACACATTGCCCAAAGAGACACACATAGCCTCTAAGAGAAACAAACAGCCAAAAGAAACACACACAGACCAAAATGACTCAAACAGCCCAAGAGACACATACAGCTCAAAGAGCTGCACACGGCCCAAAGAGACGCACACATCCAACAGGGACACACAAAGCCCAAAACGAGACAAAAAGCCAAAAGAGACACACACAGACCAAAAAGATTCAAACTGCCCAAAGAGACACACAGCCTAAAGAGACAAACACAGCCCAAAGAGACACACACACAGGATAATGAGATAAACAACCCCCTAAGAGACACACAAAGCCAAAATAGACACACATACAGCAAAACTCGGAACACCACGGCAATTCAGACACAAACAGAGAAAAATATAAAAACGCCCCTAAGAGACACAAACGGCCCCTAAGAGACACAAACAGCCACAAGAAAGACACACAGATCAAAATGACACACACAGCCCAAAGAGACACACATAGCCCAAAGAAACACAAAGACCCCAAAGAGACACAAACACCCCAAAGAGACAAACACAGACCAAAAAGACTCAAACAGCCCAAAGAAACATAAACAGATCAAAAAGACTCAAACACCCCAAAGAGACACACAGCCCAAAGTTCATACTGTTATCTTTTTTGCAATGTTTAGGAACAGGCGGGGAATCCCCACTCGTTTGGAATGGTACCAACAGGACATAAGCAAATAGCATGTAGTTTTATAACGTGTTTAATCACGTGTAGTTTTAAGAATGTGTATATGAACTCATGACCTACATTCATTGTGTAATTGACAACAAAAACAGAAAAAAAACCTGTTTGACCACATTATACACTGCCAAATAACCGCTGGCTGTAGACTATGCCTTGGAAAGCTACCATGGAACGTGCCGTACGCAAATAACATAGGAATTGCTATACGGGCGGCAGAATTCAATAGATACTATCTACTCAGGTGTTCTCCGCCGCACCTGAGATTCATTACTCTGAAGAAGGTTGGGTTGAGTTTAAACAACAACAATGCCTTGCTTAAAGGCTTAATTTAAAAAAGAAAAAAAATAATATCAACTCCTTTCAATTATTTCTTTACTTGAATATACTTTGAACTGGTTTCCCAGAGCAGCATTAGTAATGCAATAAATGAGAGCTGAGGTATGTTTTACCTGCGTATGAAAAATCCTTAAAAAAATTAAATGCAACTCTAAAAAAAATACAAAAAAATTATAAAAATTATTAAGACTTTGCTAGAGAATAATATTTAACCTAATGCATTTTTATGAAATTAAACCTGTTTGAAATTTTAGTTCAAAATTTTTAAGTTTGAAGAAAAAGAAGTAAAAACTAAAAATGGATTAATGAAATTTGTTTGGCCTCCTAGCTTTTTAGAGCTTACTGCTCTGGTCGAGCACTAATTTTTTTCTACCCAGGTATTAACACACCAAAAACTTTTCCTAGCTCGTAATGAGGAAGTGAAACTACAGATGCATCCTACTCCCAATAGGAGAGATCTTTGGTACTATTTTATAAACTAAAATTTTTTTTTAGATGTTATGACGGTTCGATGTTATGACGTTTCGTGCTTGTGACGGTTTGCCGAAATGGTAGCACCCCGTTTATTGTGTTTTTTCCCAGGGGTGATCGTATAGATCGAGTGGTCCTAGAATGTCGCGAGAGGGCTCGTTCGAATGGAAATTAAAAGCCCTAGTGTCCTTTTTAAGTGACCAAAAAATTGGAAGGCAACTAGGTCCCCTCCCACGCTCATTTTTTCTCAAAGTCACCTGATCAAAATTTTGAGATAGCCATTTTGTTCAGCATAGTCGAAAATCTAATAAATATGTCTTTGAAGATGACCTAATCCCCCGCAGCCCCTGGGGGAAGGGCTACAAGTTATGGACTTTGCCCATTGTTTACATATAGTATTAGTTATATGGAAGCATACAGACGTTTTCAGGAGGGATTTTTTCTAGTGGGGGTTCGGGGGAGGGTTATTACGTGGGAGGATGTTTTTATGGGGAAGGGACGTTTCTATGAAGGGGGCGCCGCATTTCCAGGCATTATTAAAAAAAACGATCAGAAATCAAATAAAAAAACATGTTTTTTCAACTGAAAGTAAGGAGCAACATTAAAGCTTATAACGAACAGAAACTATGACGTATATGAGGGGATTTGCTCCCTAGTCAATACCCTGCTCTTTACGGTAAAGTTTTTTAGTACTTGCAAAAGAGCTATCTATTCTAATTAAACGGCCTTTGTGATTCAAGGGTCATTCTTAAAGAATTGGAACAAAATTTGAACTTTAGTGTAAAGAGAGAGGTATTGACTAGGGGTCAAACCCCCTTACATAAGTAATAATTTCTGTTCGTTTTAAGTTTTAATGCTGCTCCTTACTCTCGGTAGAAAACACTTAGGCGTAAATCTTTTTAATTAAGGCGTATACTTTCTCAGGAACCATAAAATAATTATTAGGATAATCATTATGGTAATGGCCCGAAGGATCATATATTGATGAAGTTCATTAAATATATATATATATATATATATATATATATATATATATATATATATATATATATATATATATATTTCATTCTTCGTTAAATATCTCATTCACTGATTCGTTAAACGCATCACGTTTTCCTTGTTAAAACACTGCGCAAGTAAGGTAACTTACCTTCGTATCACTCTATTCTCCTCTATTAGTCTACTCTATTCTTTTCTACTATTAGTCTACTCTATTCTATAGTGAAAAGAAGATAAGAATAGAGGATTTTTCAGAATAATAGAGGAATCCTATAGAGGAATAGAGAATAGAGGAAAAGAAGAATAGAGGATTCTCTATTCCCTACTCTAAACTATTTTGTCATTTATCTGTCTTTTGCCATTCATCTTTACATTTACCTAGCTTTGTAATTAGTTTATTAAGATTATCATTGTCATATCTCATTGGAAAATGCCCCAACAAGGATGAGTTTTGTGTAAAAGGCTAAAGCTTTTTCGATGTTTTTGTGATGGTTGCACGTACACACTCCACCATAAGCTGCTTCCTTCACCCCCTATTCCACGAAGGAAACTCTGCCCAACCCGTGTTATGGTGGTGTATGGGTGGACCTCTCACGAGTTTGCTTAACCGGAACCGTAAATTGGTAAAGCGACATAGGGTGACCTTAAATGGTTATGCCCCATCAAGAATTTATAGCCTAGTAAATGGCACAGAATTGTACTGGATTTTGAGTAGCGGGTAGTTCTTCTGGATTTTTTTAATGGGCCTTTTGCTCTGTTTAACCTCTCCCTGGATATTTTATTCATTCATTGTATCTTCACTATCGTAAGATAATATCTCTAGGCATCAATACATAATAAATCAATCAATATAAATCACTAGACAATACTGTGGTCGTAACAACGTAAGTGCTCAGTCAACTACTATTAACAGAGGTCAAAACTTCAATGCGTTGTCTACAAAAAAGGGAAATATTTAGATGAATATCGGACGCACAGATTCTCATCCACGGTTGATGATAAAATGTCAGAAACCGTTGTGGATTGATTGTGGAGATATTTTATCAAATTTATATATGAAACCTTCTCTGTTAATGCAACATTTACTTACAAAGCAGCCAAATTATAAACAAAAAGACTTTTTGGTACTGTTTCGCTTAACGGCACAACGGCAATAGACAGTCGAATGAATGCCGGGATGGAGACCCGTAATCGGGTAATTGTTATCTAAATTGGTGGAAGAGCGGGGTTTCTCATTGAATTTACAATATTTAAACTGCTGTTTTTGGGGGGTTTAGGGGGGGGGGAAGTACCTAGGCTAGGTTAGGTTACGTATTTAATATATGTTATGATTTATCCCCCACCCCACCCCCTAATATGCAAATATATAGCCAAAATTTGTATATAAACTATTATATATACATCCTATATTTTTTTTTTTTTGATGAGCATTAACCAAACTTGACTTCTTTAGTGTGTACCATTAAGTGAAACAGTACCGACTTTTTTTTTCCAAAGACTATCAAAAAGCCTCAACGCCACTTCACTTTTTATCTATATTAATTAAAAAAACTTTTCCACAAAATAAGCTTTTGAAAGAAAAGTAAAGAACATTAAACCAAAAATGAGCAAAAAATCAAATCAAATAATCTACCAAGCGTGAAACTACCACAAATCAGCATTGATAAATAAATGAAACCCAGAACGAACAGAAATTACAGTAAATAACCGAGTCAAACTCAAAACGAGCAAAATTTAGCATGAGTAGGGCTCAAAACCCCTATGCCTTCCCAAGGCCAGAACATAATTTGCACTTTACTCAAAGGGCACTAGCCCTTTGAATTTCCAATCGAATGAGCCTTTTTTGAAGTTTTTACGACAACGCCTTCTATAAAAACCTCTTATGCCCCCAGGGTATAACTTACAACTCTTACCCTGAGTGCTGTGGGGGGGGGAGTGTCCTCCTAAAAAACATAATTTCTATGGAAATCGACTACGCTGAACAAAATGGATATCTCAAGATTCTGATTGGATGTGTTTCGGGAAATGGTGGGTGTGGAAGGGGTGTTAGTTGCCTTCCAATTACTTTCGACTATTAAAAAGGGCACAATCCACTCCAATTTACAATTGAATGAGCCCTTTTCGAAGTTTCGACAACTTTTTCGATACAAAGTGCCCTGGTCTAAAGGAAAAAACAAAATAAATCATACATCGTGCCAACATCGTTCTTATATGCCCCCAGGGCATAACTTAAAACCCTTGCCCTGAGGACTGTGGGGGAGTGTCCTCCTAAAAAGCATGATTTATATCTGGAAATCAACTACGCTTAACAAAATGGCTATCTCAAAATTTTTATTGGATGTCTTTGGGGAAATGGTGGGCGTGAAAGGGGTATTAGTTGCCTTCCTATCACTTTCGACTATTAAAAAGGGCACTAGCCGTTCCAATTTCCAATCGAATGGCCCTTTTCCAAGTTTCTACGACAGCTGCTTCAATACGAAGTGCCCTAGTATGGAAGAAGAAAAAAATAATGATACATTGTGCCAACATCGTTCTTTACTTAGGCAGCGCAATTGCGCTGCCTATGAAACAAAGATAATGAGAATATCGAGGAAGCTTCTTATAGTATCATAAAACTTGATTTTGATTGCATTGAAGATGCCTGTCAAATGTAGGTTGTGTGAAGAACATGTAAAAAAGATCATGAAGATCACCTTATCAGACAATACAATTTGTAGGAGAATTATGGATATGTCAGTTAAGGTTGAACCCACGTTAGTAAAATAATAAAACTAAGCTGCTTCTTTTCGATTCATGTGGATGAAAGCACTGATGATTTGAGTTTATCAATTTTGCTTGTATTTGCAAGGTATTTGAAATAAAATGTGGTTGAGGAAAAGGTGTTGCTATTGCAATTGAAAGTTGTTTCAATCAACATGAAATGGCTGTGAAAATAGTTGTGGCGTTTCTGCAGCTAGTGGTAAATCAGTGTCTGGCTGTTACAAAGGTTTGCTGGGCGCAGAGAAGACCTAGCTCCTCATGTTCTGGAGCCACTGGGCTATCCATAGGCAAGACTTAGATTCAAAATTCTTTCCTCATTCATTGAAAGAAGCTCTCGACCAAACAGTCAATGTTGTGAATTATATAAAGAGAAGTGCAACAAAATCAATAATATTTAAATTATTATGTGCCTACATGTCACACTGTTTTTTAAACATAGATGCGAGTGTTATCTCGAGGAAAAGCACTCGCAAGATTTTAATTAAGAAATGAAGCATATTCTTTTTTAAAGATCAATCTTTTCAGGGGGTTTCCAGGTTCCAAGATTGTAATTGGCATACCTAATACCATTTTGACTCAAATTAATAAACCTAACATAGGATTACAGAACAGTTCCTTTAATAATTTCAAAGTATTTGACAATATTGGGTCCGTGATACAGAGATTACAGTTTTTGGAATCCTGCCTCATTCAGAACCAGCGTGAAGTTGTCGGACATTTTCAGACTAATGGTAGGAAAATCTTAGTACAGATTATTGGAGAACAATATCAGACTCTCAGAGGAAGTAGAATGTTATATTATATCACAGTTTAAAAGTGGTGCAAATACCATTCAAGAAATACTTTCCAGAGCGAAATAGTGAAGAGAACTTGATTTCAAAGCCCTTTGATCAACCTTTAGTTGAGCAAGCAGCCAACTTGTCAACCTCCGATAAAGAGGCATTGATTGAAATCTTAGCAGATTCTTCTCTGTGTTCTGAGTTTAAACATGCAAATCTTACTAAGCTCTGGGCACGAACAAGGAAGGAGTATAAGAGCATCGGTGATAGAGCCCTGAAGTGTCTGTTGCCTTTCTAAGGGTCAATACTTTTTAAAGGGTCTTTTTATCCTATGCTTTTATCAAGAACAAACATAGAAATAAAGTTGACACAGCTCTAAATTTAAGGCTACACCTTTCATCATTTGGTTCAGATTATAAAAAGCTCAGCTCGAGTATCCAAGTTCGAGGATCTAATTGGAAGAATTATTTTTTCTGTTCATAAATATTCATGACAGATTGTTTGTAAAATAGCAATGCAAAACGTTTTGCTACTTTGAAATTATGTTAAAAATCTTTCTAAGTTAGATTTAGTATTTTTTTTCTAACTCATAACAATAACTTACAAATGTCTTTTAATTTGTGTTCAAAAAGAATTTAAGTTGGATAATATGAATAAACTCAGTTTTCATATATATTTTATATTTATTTTCACTTTTAAAGATCCATCTTGATTAAGATGACAAAGAAAATACAACTAATTTCTTAAAAGTCTTATTTGTTGCAAATAGTACTACATGGGAGAAAGTACTCCAAAATAAAAATCTTTTTTGAAGAATACGGGATTTGAAAAAAGGTTGGGAACCATTGGTTTAAATAAGCGGGAGCTTATAGGCGGGAAGTAAAGAGTAAAACTTTGGACAGATTAGGACGGAGCAAAAGCGTGTGCAGCTATCTTATTCTCAGGTGACTTTGTGCTGGGATATTTATTCTTGTCACAGTTAAATTCCTTTTGACTCTGTCCAGAGAATCTGAGATGGTCATCCTATTCAAGCCAAATTTAGTCTTACTGTCCCATCACAATCCTTCATCACTATCTTCTCTATGGTTTTACGCTAAACAAAACTCATCAGATTAACCCAAATATATGAGGAACAGATTTAATTCTCTTTTACACTAGAGTTTAGTTGAAACCATTTGATAAGCTTTGTATTTTCCTTTTCTTATGCTCTATTGTTTTCGACGCTGCAATTCTTAGATATCTTACCGTTTTCGGAGTCCGTACTGCACATTTTATGACGATATGGTCAACTGTATTTGCTTCTTCCGAACTTTCTTAACATCATCTTCTTTTGTAAACATTAAATTTTTCTTCTGCCTTTTACTGGTGTCGCACTTTCAAGTTTCCTCCCTCCAAGTTTCTTAAAGTAATTATCCACTTAGTAATTTAGAATAAACTTTATTTAACGTAATTCAGGACGAAATTTTTTCAACGCATAATTTGGATAATTGCTAAATCCAACAGTCAGATAAATGTCTACCCGCTTCTGCATGCAGGGGCAGGGAGGTAGGCTGGACGAATTCTCCTGACATTAATCCTAAGGCCCCTCTCCTCCTAGAAAATCGAAAATCAGGTACTTAAAAAGCTTTTTTTTAGACCTTTCCAGGGAAATTTTGACCCCCGGCACCTATGGGCTAGACTGCTGGGACTGCTAGACTGCTGATTTGGCATAATTTGGCTTAACCAGTGGAGAAACTTTAGAAAATCTTGATGTCTTTTCTTAGTCGCTGTGAATACCATTTTTTTATTTTTGTCTTAATTGAGCCATCTGTAATTTGAGCCATCTTAATTGAGCCATCTATATTTCCGTAATGTTTCAAATTATCAGGAAGTGATGCTGTTGAAAAACAAGTTTTCCTTATCATTTAAGTGTAAAATATAGATTTATAAACCTATTATTTGGCGTGACATGGCTAAAGCGGACCATGACTCTCCAAAATGTAATTCAAGTAAAGACAAAAACGAAAACAATAAAAAAAATTCAGAAGCGTCCTTTTGAAGATTTTTTGAGGACTTTGCAGTTTGATTTAATCCTAATTTCAATTGTAACAGTTCATAAGCATCAACAGCCTCACAATCAGAACAATCATTTATGATGGGGCTGAAATTCCACCTTTTCCAAGGTCAATATAGTTTCGGGTGTTGTTCTTGATAGTTATTATATATTATATTTTTCTTTCTTTTAAATTTGAATCATTGATAAATGTGCTATCAGTTGTTAATATGCCATTGCGGCATAAACGATAAACCTTGTATGGTTCTTGGCTATAGCTGATTTAAGGGCTATCGTTCCTTATGGGAAAAGGCCTGCAACTGGCAGCTTTGAAGCACACAGCCCGGAGTTCCAAGGTTCAGTTTTATCCAGTGGGTTGTCAAGGTGACACTAACATTTCATCACAGCATAGGCCATAAACCATATATGGGATTGGCTGTAACTGGATCAAGGCCTACCACTCATCGCGGGAAAAGGTCTTGCGACTGACAGCTTTGAAGTACAGACCCGGGACGTTTCATGGTGGAGTTTTATCCATTGCATTGTTTGGATTAACCCAGTGGTGGTTGTGGCCTCTCTTGCGCCTGAGGGAAAATTTTGATTAGCGCTCCCCTGTCTCCCCTAAAACTTATGCATTTATTAAAAAATATTTTTGCTGTATTTAATTAATTAATAATTCATTTTTCAATTATTTTTTTATTTAAATTATTTTATTATATTAATCATTGTAATTGTAATTATTTTAATTATTGTTATTTAATTATTTTATTTTTGAATTTATTAATTAATTGATAGTTCATTAATTATTTTCATTTATTAACTGCGCCCTCTACTTTATTTTAATAGAAAAAAATTTTCAAAAATTACAAAATGATTATAACCGTTAGATTATTTGTTTGAAATTTTGAGCCCCTATCATTTCTGTGCCCAGGGCAAGTGCCCCCTCTGCCCCGCTAAAACTCCCTCTGGAGTAACCCCAATCTCTTCGTTGCAGTCCGTGTTGTTTGAATAATCTCCTAATGATACTTTAGCTTAGTGCAACTGCCCAGATCCTCTCAGAACGAATCGTATCAAAGTGATAAAAAAAAGCGGATCCAGAAAAATCTGTCAGCATTGTTTTATTCATTTCTTTGCTGAGCCTTTAGTACCCATCGAAGTAATTTTTGAGTATGTGGCTGTTGTTTTGTGCATTGTTAGATGAAAAAGAAGAATATCTGTTCTAAAAGAATTCGAGACAAGTAGATAAAATTAGATATTAATTTATATTTGGTAGTAGTTAATAAAATTTATCTTCCTCAAACAATGCCAAACCATTTTGGCATTATCCGGTAAAAACATGGAACTATGTTTTCCTACAAAAAATTTACTGAGATCCAACACGAGGTTTCAAAACTTTTCGCGACCCACTTTAAGAAAAATAAGCATTTTATTTACTAAAGAGATTGAATTTTTTTTATATATATAAAACTCAGTTATTTTCTTTGCGTATTGTGTATTAAAAAATCGCAAATAATTTTATAAGAAAAAGATAAGAAATCAAAAGTTGAAATTACATTCATTTAAAACTTAATTTAAAACTTACTCTAAAGCAAATTAAGTAACGGGTATTTAAACATGTTTTGTCCATATGATCGAAGAATGATCTTATTTGCTATTACATAACAATTTCCAAATTATGAAGTAATAGTTGGATTTTATCCATACATTAAATCTAACACACAATTTGTTTCGAAAATTTTTCTTAGCTCGTTTCTTAATTACACTAAGGCTGAAACTGCAGCATCAAACAGTTCGTGGTAGCGAACTTGTAAGTAAGGAGCGACTCTGCTCAATAGTAATCGAAACTCTAAAAAACGGAATTTTGATATCAATAGATACATCAAAAGAATCAACTTGTTATTCTGATTCCAAGTATATTAGATTTGTCAAGTTTAGTTTTACCCATCAAAAGTTACGAGCCTTAAAAATTTTGCCGGATTTTTGAAATATAGGGGAAAGACCCACTAAAGTTCAAGAAATCTTGATGAAAATAACTCTATCAGATTCAGCGTGTCTGAAAACCCTACTGTAGAAGTTTCAAGCTGCTATATACAAAAATGTGGAATTTTGCTATTTTTGCCATAAGACAGATCACAGATGCGTGTTTTTTCTTGTTCTAGTTTTTTGTTGTTTTTTTTCAGGGGGGATCGTATTGAAACAATGGTCCGAGAAAATCGTGAGAGGGTGGACTCAAACGGAAATTAAAAGTTCTAGTGCCCTTTTCAGTGACTAAAAAGATTGAAGGGAACTGGCCCCCTCCCACGCCCATTTATTTCCCAAAGTTGTCTGATCAAAACTTTGTATAGCCATTTTGTTCATTATAGTTAAAAGATAAAATAATTATGTCTTATGGGTAAAATGACCCACCACAGTCTCTGGGGAGAGGGCTTTAAGTTACGAAATTTGCTCATTGTTTACGTATAGTATTTGATATTGGGAAGTATGCAGACTTTTTTCGGGGGGAATTTGTGCTTGGGTGAATTTTCATTGGGAGAAGATTTCTTAAGGAAGAAAATTTCCGGGTCGGGGATGAATTTTCCAGGGAGAATTTTACACTGGGGGGATTTGACAGGAATCCTATACGAAATTCTTTTCATTTTTCTTGCATTCTCTTTGCCAATTCAATTTTGCCTGTGGAGATGTTCCGGAGGAAATATCCGGGGGGTATTTCTGGAGTGATCGAGAAACCGATTAGATATTAAAGCCTTTTTCAAATGAAAGCCTTTTTCAAGGATGATTTGTCAGTTTGACTCGTCCACAAGAAATTCTGCGGGGAGGGGGAATTTTCAGTTAAGATGGAACTGTCTTGAGGGAACTTGAACGGGGGGGGGGGTGTACTTTACATTGGATGAAATTTTCCCGTGAAGAGGGGGGGGGAGGTATATTTCATGGAGGGTGAGCCAGATTTACCTGCATTATTTGAAAAACGAACAGAAATTAAATATAAAAAAAAACAAGTTTTTTTTTTACGGAAAGTAAGGAGCAACATTAAAACTCAAAACGAACAGAAATTATTTCGTATATGAAGAGTTGTCCCCGCCTCAATACCTTGCTCTTTACGCTAAAGTTTGACTGTTTGTCCCAATTTTTTAAGAACGGCTACTGAAACACAGAGGCCGTTTAATTAGAATATGAAGCTTTTTAAAAGCGCTAACAGTTTTAGCGTTCAGAGCAAGGTATTGAGGAGGGGACAACCCTTCATATACGGAATAATATCTGTTCGTTTTTAGTTTTAGTGTTGCTCCTTACTTTCAGTTAAAAAAAACTTTTTTTTCTATTTAATCCCACGAATAAGCGTGAAGCATTTCACTTATCATTTTAACAAAACATAAAAAAGATCTTGGTTTATCCTTTGATTAAAGGGATTAGTTCTTAGATTGTTGTTTCTTCCCGGTGAATAAAAATTGGGTAATAAACATAGATGCCGTTTGAGAAGGGGTATATATATCCGAGAAAGGGCAGCAACACACTAAGGGAATCAAAACATATAACAGCGTTAGCAGGACAATGCACTTGTGACGGATGTGCAAGAAGTTGTGTGAATATATTGCCGTGAATATCGGAAATCTGGTCAATGTTGAAATTCATCGGTGAATGTCCGAAATTCCTTCTTTTTTACTTGGATTCAATTATCTTTGCGAGTCAGCTTTTTCAGTCTTACGCTAGCTATAATGGTAAAAGTTAAAGTTAGTTTAGGCTATTTTAATTTGGGTTAGATTAGATTAGGATAGGTTAGGTTAAATTTGGTTATGAATATCAGAAATTGGTTAAAAACATAGCCTAACTTAACAAAACCTAATCTAACCTAAACTAATCTGACGTCATAAAACCTTGCATTAATCTGAAAAAGTGGACTGGCAAGGCTGACTAAATCAAAGGAAAAAAAAGGGTATTTCGGACATACACCAGTGAATGTCGACATTCACGAATTTCGGACATATACGGTAACAAATACACAATTTACCAGATTTTCTATTTTCGATCTGACATTTTACCGACCTAGACAATACTTAATTTTTCTTCTTTAAGAAAGTCGAAAGATTTCTTGAATTATGAAAATTTAGACATAAATCTCTTTTGAGGAATAAGCAATTTTTGATTAGGTTTGTAAGAAAATTTGCTTATCTTCAATAACAGGCTTATCGAAAGCCCAAATAATGAGTTTATTAGCGTAATGAATGTTGATTTAGACTCAGTTTTCTTTTATTTTTAACAAGATTGACAGCAGAATTACTTTTTTTTTTTTTAAGAAAGTCCAAAGATTCCTAAAAATTGGAAATTTTAAACATAAATCACTTCTTTTAAAGAAAAACAAACAACTATGAAGTGTTTAAGGAAATTGGCTTATCTTCAATTAGAGGCCTACTTAAATAGTGCGTTTATTTGCATAATAAATGGTGACTTAGATACAACTCTCTTATTTTCAACAATATTGACAGTAGAGTTGCTTTGACAAAAGAAACAATTAGCTCGATAACGATGTCAGTTCTGATTTCATGACGATCCTGGATTTTCGAAACGCCGATTAGTTATTCCGATATCTATTGTTTTCCCTATAGTTTCCTGTTTGTTCTGACAATTTTGTCTGTGTTATGCTTTTTTCTTAGAATTTTTTCAATCTAAACGTGGGGTACCCAAATCCCCCCTTCCACCCCAGATTACATTTCTATTTAACTACCTATTAAAAAACTAGGACCCCGCAACTTTTCCCGCAACGGGGGGGGGGAGGATTTAAAGAAAGGTAGTAACACATCGAAAAAACAAATTTTGGGTCTGAATTTTTCTTATTCTTCTGGGGTGGAAGATTTTCAAAAAATTTTCTGTGCTTTGAAAGAGGGGGAAGGAGACTCCTCAATCCCCCACCTTTTATCCTTTTAAAATGGCAAATGGTTCAAAAATTGTCCGTTCAAGCACCTTCTCCTCCAGCTTTCTATAGGTATCGCATCGGTTTAATCTTTTCGCTCCTGGAGAAGAATAGTATTTGTTATTTGAGAGAGGATGATTAAAGTTTGTTAGAAGTGACGCTTTCTAAGAGAGTGAATTTAGATATTTTATTATTTAACCTACCAACATTCAATTATAGCTCGTATCTCCTTGGGATTATTAAAACTAACTAACGAGGCTAAAACAGGTCTTCATGGTCCTAATTGCGTGAAAGTCATATCTATCAAGATAAAAATTTTATAGTAATCGTCATAGCGTAAACAACCCCTTCTTCGTCTTATATTTATGTCATAGCTAAGTGTGCATCAAGGTAGACAAGAGAGGAGGAATGCTAAGCCTAGGCCCCCCATCCTCTAATGTCAACCTTGTCGCAAAAATGTGTCCTAATCACAACGTACATGCTTGTGATTTTAAAAATAAAAATAAATGTAAATATATTACGAACTCGCAAATTTGGACTGCGCATTTTTTATTTTATTGCTCTTTTGTAACTTTTATTTGTCCTTTCGTAACACTTTTATCGGTTTTATTGCCCTTTTTACCTTACATATTTTTACAAATGAAACTTAAAACCGCGTGAAAGTAACTGAGGTCGAAAAGTAACATTTTCTCCCTCGGAGAAAATGCGGGGTCCTAGACCCAACCAATTTCCGGATAAAAGGCTATCAGAGGCTTTGTCTGTATGGTTTTTAAAGTTGATTTTAATTTTCCAATCTTATCTTCCTTCTAATCTAGAATAATCTTAATCTTTTTAATCCTCGTCGTCTGATAATTCTTCTAATAGTCTTTATCTTCTAATATTCATTTAATAACTCTTATGATAGGAATGATCTTCTCCTAATAACCCACTCTTCTAATCTTATATTCTAATTTTATGTTGCATCTTGGAAAAAAATTTATTGTGGAATCGATCCTCCTTTCGGTGATTCATCTTGTCTTATAACACTGTCTTGGTGGATATGGAAAAAATGCAGTAAAATTGAACAGTTTTGTTTTTGTAACTGATTTATGTGTAGCCTAATATAGTAATACTATTGTTATATTTCTGTGTTTCAGGGCAGATCGAAGTTTTTACCATGCCTTAGGTAATGGTACCTTCGAGTTCTTACAAGCAATAATGACATACCAACCAAAAGACATGGAGCGTGCATCCAGCGTCTTAAAGTCAGCTATAGAAGTATGTAATGCATATCGTCGGAAAACGTCCATTGCAGAGTCTTTAGGTCGAATGGTGAAAAAGGCAGACTACGACGCGTATACTGAGGAGGAAGTCCATGCTGAACTCGCGTATGCTGAATGTCTGCAGCTGAAGGCTGTATTGACTTTCACGGAAGATGAAACTTTGATGAGTTTTGTTAAGGGAGGAATGAAATTACGCTCTTGCTACCAATCCTACAAGTAAGATTTTTTTTGTAAATGCTTGCAAACAGGGTCATAAGTATAGAGGGCTTCTGGCACAGACCTCTCCCGAAATCTTAAATTTTCTCGAATTTCATGGCATTTCTTATTCAATTTGTCGATGAATTTTCCTTTATTTATTATACTTTATGTCTTAACCACTTAGCTAATAAAATTACCTACGAGTGTGAAGACCGCTTAAATGTTATAATGCAATTTCATGACAAGCAATATATCTTATTAGGGTTTGAATTCGGCTAAAAGTGAATTCTGGTGGCAGATGGGAATGGCCTCTTACAAAGTTTGAGGGGTATGTCTCACTAAAACCTAAATTCTCTTAAGTCTCCAAATGGATCAAACAGTTCGTGGGAACGAACTGTAAGTAAGGAGCGACCCGGCTAAATGGTAACCGAAACTCTAAAAAACGGAATTTTGATACCAATAGATATATCAAAAGAATCAGGTTTTAATGCTGATTTCAAATATATAAGTTTCATCAAGTTTAGTCTTACCCATCAAAAGCTACGTGCCTGAGAAAATTTGGCTGATTTTATTAAAAAGGGGGAAAGACATGGGCGTACGTAGCTTCTTTTCTAGGGGGGGGCCAGCTGATTCTGTGATGAAGGGTGGGGGGAAGCTGAAGTTATATTGTCAGTTCACAAAACCTTACATTGCCAGCAAGTTCTATCATACCTATGAAATCTTTATTAATAATTAATCACCAAAAATCATCAATAAGCTTCAGCATTAATCTTCTTGGATTAGAACAAAATCTTTCCATGACATTATGGATAATTGCTTCTTGTTTGACTTTTATTCTGTAATTCCAGCTGTTTATTTCCAGCTTTTATCAACCATATACCTTTTATCAACTGCTTTTTAGCCATACACATTTTTTCAAATGCTTTTTCAACCTTTTGTTTTTTTCAACCATCTGCTTTTTAAGCCATATCTAGTGTAAATTTGAAGTTCTAGGGGGAGGCAGCAGCCCCCTAATGCCCCCCCCCTCGATACGCCCATGGGGAAAGACCCTCTAAAAGTTATAGAACCTTAATGAAAATCACACCATCATATTCAGCCTATAAGAGAACCCTACTGTAGAGGCTTCAAGCATCTATCTACAAAAATGTGGAATTTTGCATTTTTTCCCAAAAGAAAGATCACGGAAGCGTGTTTATTTGTTTTGGTTTTTTTGTTTTTTTTTTTCCATGGGTGATCGTGTCGACCCAGTGGTCCTAGAATATTGGAAGAGGATTCATTCGAATGAAAATTAAAAGCTTTAGTGCCCTTTTTAAGTGACCAAAAAATGGAGGGTAACTAGGCCCCCTCCCGAGCTATTTTTTTTTCAAAGTCACCCGATAAAAACTTTTGAGATAGCCATTTTCTTCAGCATGGTCGAAAATATGATAACTATGTCTTTTAGGATGACTTAATCCCCCGAAGTCCCCGGGGGGAGGGCTGAAAGTTATGAATTTTACCCAATGTTAACATATAGTATTGGTTATTGGAAAGTATACAGATGTTTTCGGGGGGGGATTTTTTTCTGGTAGGGGGGGGGGGTCGGGGCATATATGGGAGGATCTTTCCATGAAGAAAGTTTTCATGGGGGAAGGGACATTGCTATGAAGGGGGCGCCGGATTTCCCATCATTATTAAAGAAAAATATCAGAAATTAAATTAAAAAAAACAAGTTTTTCAACTGAAAGTAAGGAGAAGCATCAAAATTTTATACGAACAGAAAATATTACGTTTATGATTGGGTTCACCCCCTAATCAATACCTCGCTCTTTAAGCCAAAGATTTTTTAGTACTTTCATAAGAGCTATTTTATTCTAATTAACGCCCTTTGTGATTCAGGGGTCATTTTTTAATAATTGGAACAAAATTTGAACTTTAGCTTAAAGAGCAAGGTATTGACTATGGGGCGAACCCCCTAATATACGTTAATATATTACCCCTAATATAATTAAAAATCTATGAATATAGAAGTTCGTTACGTAAGTTAATTCGTAAGTTACGTATATTTATTACTAATAAAAACATTCGTAAATAAAATTAAACAAGTTTCGAGAAAGCCATTTAACCAAATAAAAGTGAAATTAATATGTAAATTTTTTAATTATTCATGTACGGTGAGCCAAAATCAAAACCTGCATTAATTCAAAAACGTTCAAAAAGCGAAAAAAAACGTTCAAAAATAAAGAAATTAAATAAAAAAAACATTTTTTTTAACTGAAAGTAAGGAATGACGTTAAGACTTAAAACGAACAGAAATTATTCCATATATGAAAAGGGCTGTCCCCTCCTCAACGCCTCGCTCTTTACGCTAAAGTTTGACTTTCTCACAACTCTATTTTTTTAAACAATAAAGAACTTTAGCGTAAAGGGCGAGGCGTTGAGTAGGGGACAGCCCCTTTCATATACGGAATAATTTCTGTTCGTTTTAAGTTTTAACGTCGTTCCTTACTTTCAGTTAAAAAAACTTATTTTTTTTATTTAATTTCTTTAAAGAATGCTCATTAAAATATGCAATGATGAGAGACTATAATAATAATAATAATAATTACTTTTATTTTCCCTCAGGATACATAATGAGGAGTACGTTCAATAAATATAAAATATACAGACACAACTTACAATTAACAGGACCAGAACTTGCGATTAATACAACCATCTACATCAATCGGTTAACATCGGTTAGATTTTTTCAAAAAATAGGTATAAATTTCTATATTCAAGATAATTTCGACCCTTTTGAACTAAAAGCTCACACTTAATCTTTATTACATCAAGTGGGTCCTTTATTCCATACATATATTTTAAAGAAGTATTACGAGCACTTAGCGGAAAACCTAGTAGAAATTTAAGATATCTAAAATACACAACTTTAATTTGAGATGAAGTAGAAGACGGAAAGTTTTCAAAATCACCGCTGGAAAGCCAATCAAAGGTAGAACCATTGACTGATACAGTCTAGCTAATATATCCCTTCTCATATTATCCCGCAGATGAACGAGGGAACCGAACGTCCGAGGGTGTAGTTCTCATTTCGATCCGACACTATTTTCGAGGGATTCCAGTCTGTCTTCCTCTCTTCACAGGTTTTTTGTGTGTGTTTTTTTCGGTTACTGTGGGCTCATTACCAGGTGAAGTTATGATAACCAGTGGCATTTTATTGGTACATAAACCGATGGTTTTTTTTTAATACCGGAGGAGGGGCTGGCCACAAAAAGTAATTTTACCAAACGCATCGAAAATTGGTTATTACAAACGCAGGTCCAACCCAGCACCCCCCCCCCCCCCTGTATACTGCCTTGGTGTAAATTGAAAACTTTGAATTATATATTCTACCTGATGGAGGAACAAATGTGTCATCTGCAATCTGGAAAACAATAGGACCTAGTATTCGTCACCATGACGGCATTTTTTAATCAACGTGACATCCAGGGGTCAAAGCGAGATTCAAATCACTTTCAGTCTTTCAGCCTTTTGCTCAATTTTACTTTAAAAATAGATTTTACAATTAACAAATAACTTTACAAATAGAAAAATGACTTTACAAATAATACATTAAACTAATGGATTTAATTCCAAACTATATAGTGCCTGAATTTAAAGGTAAGACTATTTGTGTGACAATAAAAGGGCAAAAAGAGGACTGCTGACAAAAGGGGCAAAATCGATTGATACCTGAATCAAAGGTAATCTAATTAGATGATGTCTGAATCTAAAGATAAGACTATTTGTGTGACAATAAAAGGGCAAAAAGAGGACTGCTGACAAAAGGGGCAAAATCGATTGAAACCTCTTTAAACTTTCCAGAGAATCAAATTATTATTTATAAGAAGAAAGAAAAAATTGGATGCAAACTCGAAATTAGTGCTGATTAATATCTGCGATTTAATTACTTTGAAATTACTAAAACATAAAAGAAAACAGAATCAAACAGTTCGTGGTAACAAAGTGTAAAATAAGGAGCGACCCTGCTCAATAGTAACCGAAACTCTAAAAAACGGAATTGTGATACAAAGAGATATATCAAAAGGATTGGCTTATTATGCTGATTTCAAATACAAAGTTTCATTAAGTTTAATCTTACCCATTAACGGCTACGAGTCTGAGAAAATTTGCCTTATTTTTGAAAAAAAAGGTGAAACACCCCCTAAAAGTGATATAATCTTAATGAAAACCACACCATCAGATTCAGTGTTTTTTAGATTCATTAGATTCAACCCTACTGTAAAGGTTTCGAGCTCCTATCTGTAAAAGTGTGGAATTTTGTATTTTTTTTTTCCAGAAGAAAGAACACTGATGCGCGTTAACGCTTAAAACGAACAGAAATTATTCAGTTTATGAAGGGGGTTGCTTTCTCCTCAACACCTTGGTCTTTACGCTAAAATTTGAATTTTGTCCCAATTCTTTAAACGACTTTGAAAGACTCCTGAAACACAAGGGTCGTTAAATTGGAACAATAAGAAGCTTTTTTAAAAGTATTAAAAAACTTTTGCGTAAAGAGCGAGGTGTTGAGGAGAGGCAAGCCCCTTCATATACTTAATAATTTCTGTTCGCTTTAAGTTTTAATGAGTTGGAAAAATGTGCTTCTTTTTCTTATTTAATGAAGAGACATAACGATGGCACATTAAAATAGACGCAATATGAAATAAAAATGATAATAGAAATAGAATAATAGAAATAATAATATCATGCTAATTGAAGTAATTGATAATAATATGACACTTCGCTCATGACTTAAATTCACAAACTAGAAAATCTTGTATTGATACTAAACAAAAAATTGATTAAAAAAGAAAATAGAAGGAGCCATTACGATGATATACTAAAATAAAAAAGTGATAAGAAGGTATGACGAATTATTGATAATAAATTGAAAATAGAAATAATGGATAATAATATGGTATTTCTTATATAAATTAGACGTACAATCTAGGAAACCTAGTCCTTATAAATGTACTTAATGATTATTAAGTACATATAAATTATATAAATTAGATGCACAGTCTAGCACGCATCGTACAGCGCAAAATCTAGCGCACAAACTAGAATATAATGCTCCCAATCACGCTATAGTTTATTTATTTCAAAATAGAACAAAAAGAATATAGAAAAATAAAGACATATTGAGGATCCACTAAATAATAGAAAATTATAATTGGAGGTGATAGTCAAATATTGTAAGAAATGAATGTGTTCGATAGTTTTCAAAAATCAGTTACAACTTAGTAGTATTGGAAATCGAAAGTATCCAAGTTTTTACCAATTATTTACCAATTGGTAAGCTTTGTTCTACTTACAAAGCAAGAGAAGATAATGAGGAAATCTGTAACACGGTAGTTAATGTTGGAGTAAGTTAATGGGTAGTTAATTATGTGAATACTTATGCTATATTTTCAACAGACGTCATCTGTGAAATACAATATGAAACAAATAATAAGAAAATAAACTTACTCCAAAAAAGCACATCGAAAAATCAAATTTTTGAACTAAATTCGTAAAATATTTTTTTAAAAGAGTCTAGGCTTCGTCACCTTACATAGGTTCAGCCATCATACTACCGTCGTATATAATGTCTTCAAAAATGTTTCTCGTTATCTTCTCTTGTTTTATAGGATGGAAAGGAAGTCTGGTCTTCGTTATTCCTTATTCTACTGTTTCTGATCATTCATTTCTTCTCCTCTCTGGCCTTTACCCTGATATTACAAAACAAAAATATCAACGATGTTCATCCTTCTTCTCCATATCCTTCCATATTCTATGCATCCTCTCTTCTCCCTCTTTCCTCTTCTTCCTCATTCTTCTTCTTTTCTTTACTGTAATGTTTTCTTTTATTCTCCTTTGGGGCGTCGGAATCGAAAGATAGTGAAAGTTTCTTCAGAATGTTATTGAGAAGCGGACTGATCTTTATAAGGGGCTGTACAATCCAGTTTTTAACTAGTTCTTCTGTTGATTCTTGCTTGTTTACGTTCTTTTTCGCTTTTTTCTGTGAGTTCCATCGCACTATTTATGTCTTTTATATACAAGGGTAATAAATAAATATTACTATACATAATATGCAGTATATCAATTGATGGATTGTAGCTTACTTTGTTAGAAAATGAGATAGGCTTATGGTGTTTGATAGAAAAAAAGATTAAAGTTTATCTTAAAAATTTGTATACAGAGAGAAAAAGTATACAGAGAGAAAAGATTAAAGTTTATCTGCAAAATTTGTATACAGAGAGAAAAAGTATTCAGAGAGAAAAAGTATACAGAGAGAATTTGTATAGAGAGAAAAGTGAAAAAAGGGTAGTGAATAATGACATGGAGGGGAGAGAAGGATCACTTACCCCAGGCGCAAAAGTTTTAAGGGTGCGGCACTTATAAATAACCTAACGGTTATAATCATTTTGTATTTTTGAAATATGTTGGCAGTAATAATAAGCGAATTGAATCCGAAATTCTCCATATTTTCCCCATATTTTCATCATCATTCCTTGAAAATAAAAGTAAGTAACCATATTTAATTGATTTCTATTTTCCTGATATTTTAGACCCTAATATAGACCCTAATACTTGCCATCGGCAGATGCTTTGAAGCTTATAATAACGGAATCAACGGATCCCCATGGTGTTCCCTTTTAAAACAGTAAACGTATCGCGTTTTTTTTCTTCCTTTTTTGTAATTATTGTGCTTGTTATGTGTTCTTTGTAATTATTTGGTTAGTTATTGGGTTTGTGTGCTTATTTTATTAATTTTATTTTATTTGTCATTTTCCGTCTTGTACTTTTCTCTTTTTTTCTTCTTCTCTTATATTCGATTTGTTATTGTGTGTGCTTATGAATGACATTTAATAATAAATAATATTGTATTATATATAAATAATATTATTTCATCTTTTGTCTCTTCTAAGTAGACACAGATAAGAAGGGCAAGCAAGTATGATCGAAAATTTCATCCCCTCGAATGTGTCATTGACTGGGATAGAAAAAAAAACACACTCAAATCAGTCATGTTCGTTGGAAAAAGTAAACTATGGTATAAAAAGCATATTACTATAGTAACAAGTTGCAAAACTACAAACCCAGTAGTGTTTAATTAAAAACACAATATAAGTTATCTAGAATTAATTATAATTCTCGTTAAATAATTCGATTTATTTGCAAATAAGAGTTTTATATTTTAATCAACCATTAAATATTTGGTATATTATGCTTGAACTTAATGTTATATCTTAGGTATATAAATAATCTAACGCTAGATAATCTGATATATTTTAATGTGTAATTATCCCATGTTCAATTAATTTTGTGTTTTAATTTAAAAAATCCACATTGATTCGGGTAATATTTAAGCTAGGCTCTTAAGGCCGTAGGTGGAAAGCAAGAGCTAATGCTCAATTTTTTATTTTTTTTGTCAGGACCCAATCTAACTTCCCGGAGCAAATAAAAGGTGGGGGGGCTAAATTTAGGGACTGGCTCTACCTCAGGGGGGGGGCACCTAATTTTTAGTCATCAGAGTATCTACCAAAAGAAAACTTGGGATCTCAATATTATATTTTAAATGTGTATAAACTTGTTTTAATATGTAATAATGTAATGAACAGATTTATTTGAGCATATATAATGTAATGTTATTCGTAAGTATGTTTTATAGTATATTTTGTATTTAATATAAAAACATTATATTTAATATTTATTTTCTGCTAATTTAACCAAAACAGTTGTTTATAGGGCTGTATAAATCTATTTCAATATGTGATAATGTAATGATCAAATATATTTGAGTATGTATAATCTAATGTTATTCGTAAGTATGTTTTATAGTATATTTTGTATTTAATATCAAAACATTATATTTAATATTTATTTTCTGCTAATTTAACCAAAACAGTTGTTTATAGGGCTGTATAAATCTATTTCAATATGTGATAATGTAATGATCAAATATATTTGAGTATGTATAATCTAATGTTATTCGTAAGTATATTTTATAGTAGGCCTATATTCTGTGTTTAATATTAAGATAGTATATTAAATATTTTTGTTTGCTAATTTAATCAAAGCAGTTGTTTATAAGGCTGCATAAATGTATTTTAATATGTGATAATTTAATTATCAAATATATTTGAGCATGTATAATCTAATGTTATTCGTAAGTATATTTTATAGCAAACCTATATTCTGTGTTTAATATTAAAGTAGTATATTTAATATTTATTTTTAACTAATTTCATGAGCACAATTGTTTTATAGGGAATGTTGGCAAATCCTGCAGAACCGTGATGTTTCAGAAGATAAACATACAATGCATTTTGAGTCAGGAGTGAGAATGGGTGTTGGAGCTTTCAATTTGATGATATCTATGTTGCCTGCAAAGGTTCTCAAGCTTCTTGAATTTATTGGATTCTCATCAAGTCGGGTAATATTTCAACTATTATATTTAACGCCTTTCGAAAAATTTGTTTGCTGAATATTCTTGGCTAGATTCATATTATTTTATTCAATAAAATAATTTAGGGTGGATAATATGGAAGACCTCGTTGTAACCATACATATTTGAAAAATAAACCCTCGAACTTGAAATTTCTAACAGCTTCGAAGCCCAATTTATTTATTGTTAGTTACCGTATCGTTAATATCTTATTAACTATCTTATTTAATTATCTATTACTTTAATTATCTTATTTATCGTTAATTAAGCCTCTTGCGTTGTTTTCAGAAAATTTCAGAATGTTTTAAAAAATCTTAATCGAGTCAGGTAGTGTTTGAGCTATGCTCTTACAGCCGTTAGGGAAAATCAAGAACTGACGTTAATTTGGGTAAGCACAGTGGTTTGATATCTGCTTGGCAATACAGGGCCAGAGGTTTGATTCCAGCTTCGGGTCCAACGCAAGGACTCTTTTTAACCAAGAAGTTTCGTTAATTCATAGGGTAGGATGAATCAGTAGCAGATGAACTGTTAGACTAAAATTGATTATTGACTTTCTGATAGGTCGGCCATTATGTCTTATTGTATTCGTAAAGGGTACGAAAGAGGTGTTAAAAATAAAACTAGTTGCTTTTCCAAAGCAACTAGGCCTGCTTTTTTAATTATACTGCTGCCCGGTTTGGAAAGGTTAGCACTTAATCAGAGAAGGGTTAGTACTCGATCTGTTTTTCTTGTAAAATTAGCCAACTCAGGTTGTAATTTTGACGAATAGACGGCCTGGCTTAAAATACGAATAAAATGACGAATAGACGGCCTGTCCAATTGAATCCAGCTGGAGCAATTCTTTGCTTGCTCTATCTTTTTATTGGGTAGTATACATAAAATATGCGTGGTTTCCGAACCACATTTAAAACTCCTTCCCTTCCTAAAATGAAATAAAGGCCCAAAATTGGAGTATAGAACCAATTAGAATCTATTTTAAAAACTGTGAGTCGAAAACCAAGCATATTTTGGGCTTTATATTTCGGGCCAAAAAATAATTAGAGTCTTAATTCAGTAAATTGAAATTGCGGCCCTTTAAGAATTTTCAAAGTAGCGTCTCCCGTCCCTAAAATTTAAAGTGCAAATTCAAAAAAAAATAAATTCAAAATTAAAAAAAAATTCAATAAAAATTCAAAAAAAAATAAATAAATTCCCCTTGCTACCAAGCAGTCACCAGGAATAACCGTGAGCCAACTACAGCCCATCGGCCACTTGCGGTCCACCAGTTGCTTTTTGCATTCAACCAGCTCTCTCACCTTAAAATGTAACAACACTGGAACACATTTTGTCTTCATATTAATTTAATTTCTTGAGAAGAATCTACCGTGAGTCTGGAACCTCTGATATAAACTTTATATTTCGGATATATCCAATTTCGGGCTTTTATTTCATTTTATATATAAGCAGTGTACTTGTGCAACAGTTCGAGAACCCTCATTCAAAATAATCGTTCAAGTGACGTACAGATCAGCCAAACTTATTCTTCTTGATTAGGGCTCTCAACTTTGTGATAGCTCAGGTCTCCTTCCCTCCCCCGTAGATTGTCGTGTTTCTATTCCTACTCACTTCCCTTGACTACAGACAGGATAGCCACGATTTGTGATTATGATTATTTCATTTTTGTTCTTACTGAGTTAACTGAGGCTTATTGTCTCAGTTGCCTCAGATTGTGCAGTTGAGCCGTGGATCTCTTCTAGATCATCATTCAAATGATATGTTGAATTTTATTTAATTTGTTTATGATCCGTTGTAAACACAATAACAAACGGAGTATAACAAAGAGAGAAAAAAGGAGAAGAGGAAGGAAAATGACAAAACAAAATTAAAATTCATAAAATAAGCACACAAGCAGAATAATTAAACATAACAAGCACATGAATTACAAAAAAGCACAAGAAAAAAGCTTTATGCATTTACTGTTTTAAAAGGGAACACCATGGTTGTCTATTGATTCCTTTATCGTAGGAATAGAATATGATATATTGGCTAAAATAGCACAAAAGCTAGCATAAGCACGTCAGAACAATTAGAATGATATAACAGATGTTAGGGGATAAACATAAAACAAACAGTTAAATCTACTGTTAAAATGTGAAACAAAATAGGGGACAAAAGAGTTTTTGTACCTCATGGTCAACATTTGGGGACGCAAGTCAAGTTGGGCATTTGGAGCTCTACGAGCATTGAGTCTTGTATCAGGAAGGATTGGGGGATTTTCTTTATAGGGGGGGGGGGGGCGAGAGAAGAAAATGTCGATGATATTCAGAACTAAGGCACTTGTGACCGTTCATGGTAAGGATGTGACGTCGTGATTCCAATTTAGTATGTACAAGTCTAGCCAAACTTTCATCGTATGTAGTATAGAACGTCCCCAGTATAATTTTTATTGCTCTTTTTGAATACTTTTAATTTTAGAACATTGGTCTTTGGTCAACCCAGGGTACCAGACAGGGCAAGCATATTCAAGACAGGGTTTTATATACGAACAATAAATTATTTTAAGGTTCTGGATTGATATGGAAAGCCGTTTGAGAAGGGAGAAATACTTAAGGAGAAAACTACCAGATTTATTTAAGTGGGAAATGTGGGAGTTCTATTTAAGGTCATTGTCCAACTGCACACCAAGCAGTTTAACCGTATTTAAATTTGGTATGCAAAGGTAATTATTGATAGGAGGTATGTTTCTAAAAAGGAAATTAGCATGAAACAGCTTTTGGTTATGCTTCAGTTGAGTTTAACCTTGTCATGATCAGTCTTAAAACTGTTAATGAGTGAGTCAAGTGTAACATCCAAAGTATTAGATGTTTGACAATAGTTCAGTAATGTCAAATCATCCGCAAATTTAAAAGAGTTGTAAAAACTTGGTAAAACATTATTAAAAACAATTAAAAGTACTAAAGGACCTAATTTAGTCCCTTGAGGTGCTCCACAGAAAATCGAGGAAAAACCTCATGAATCCCCGTTAGGGAGGACTACACATTGTTCACGGCCGGACAGAAAACTAGCTAACATACACAGATTGATCTACGTATGTTAGATCAATGATCTGTGATAGCAGATCAAGATCTGCCTATCATATTCTCCTTGAACACGGATCTCAAATTTGAGATGACTCCGGCCTTGCGTAGATTGTCTTCTTTCATTCCATGTTCATTTCTCTTGTAGAAATCATTATGGCAATTTTATATTTGTAGCCACTATAACCTATACATATGTGTAGGCTACCAAGATTAAATTCTGTACCCCAGCATTTGGCCTACAAATCGCTGGTTGGGAGTTCCTGTCTTAGAAGGGTTAGTGATCTAGAATTAATGCAGACCTATTATCTCTTGATCTTGGGCATCAACAACTTATGTTGCATCTACTGAGAGTGTAGAACTCCTGAAATAAACTGCCAAGTTTTTCTTTCTAAAAGTAATTTGGTAGCAACATCACAAATTATAATTATAATTTTTACTTTGTGACAACTAAATGTACTAAATCATTCTTTGAGTACAAGAAATTTAATTAATATCAAGACAAAATGTGTTCCAGTGTTGTTACATTTTAAGGTGATAGTGCAGGTTGAATGCAAAAAACATCTAACTATTTTTTGGCCAAAGGCCTATATTGTATTTTTAGGCAGTCAGGTTAGAGGTGTATGTGTATTAGGCCATCAATAATCTGGATTGGCCGAGTGTGTATAAAGATATGTCCCCTCTCTCCCAAAAAACTTGCATATTTCCAAGTCCATCCTGTTCATATATTTGCTATTTGCAACTCATATTTTCATATGATCTATCACTCAGATAATTCTCATGCAAGCCCCTTCACCTCTCTATTAAACACAAAGCATTTTCACTAATATTCCTAGCTGTGTTCCTAACTTTTTTCCCTACAACACCATCAGCAACTTCACAAATTATTTTCCTGAAATCATTCAGTCCGTCTTCTACATTGTCAGATTTTAAACTCTGCAATTTAGTATTCAACTGTTCCTAGAAAGTTTCTCTTAAATTCCGATCCTGGAGTTCCCAGAAGATAGTTATCCTTCACAAATTTCACCTTTAAATTAACCTTAGACACTACTAGATCTTTACTTTTAACATCAATAACAGCATTCCTGTATTGTTTTTTTATGTTCATTTTTGCGATTTTGCACATCTTTGATCCTGCGCACCTGTGTTGTTCCATTAATAACCTAGATCTGCCAATTAGGTATATAGATATACCCCCCCCCCCAAAAAAAAAATATATCCTGTTCTATCCTGTCTATCCTGTTCATATATTTGCTATTTCATATTTACGTTCTTGTATGTTGGTTTTGTGTACCTTTTATCCTATTCTTTGAAGTCACTTATCTTTTTAAAATTCCTAGCTATAGAATTTTAATAGTATTAATGAAAGGCGCTTTACTAATTTGGGGTGCTTTAGTAAAGAGTTTAGCAACAAGAACGGTAATTTCATTTTTAAACAGGGGATAGAATTGAATATTTCCATGCGATTGGTCTGATAGAATTCCCGCTTTACTTTAAAATTTCAGAAATTTATGCAGGAATATATTCCGTTGAATATTTCAGACTTTTCGTGGCAAATTCACTTCTTTTCTCCTCGAAATTTTTCCTCGTCTCCTTTTCTATTCTATTCGATTCTCTATCTTCTCCTTTGTTCCATTTTTTTAAGAATTAACATTGATCATTCTTTTATGTTCTATATATAACAAACATAGAATATATATTAATGCAAATAAATAAATAAATTTTAAAACGAATTAAACTTAAATTGAATATATAAATCAAATTTGAATCGAATAAAGATAATTACAAACAAAAGTAGGGGTATCATCTCACTGCAGATGCCAAGAACCTACTGGGTCATTGGCGCTTTACTGAAAACCATATGAATGTTGAACAGTCTTTGACAGTATAAACAAACTCAAATTGAATATTAAATATATAATGATATTAATTGTTGAAAGATCCATCAGTTCAAGATTTTTTTTTCACTGTAATTTTTATTTTCCTTTTCAATGCTGTAAGAACTGGAAAAGAAAAAAATTGTAATATAAGAGAAATTCGTTTTCAGTGAAGCGCCTATGACGCAGAAGGATTTAGGTTTTTACAGTTAAAGAAGGGGACAGTATCCAAATTTTGTTTGTAGTGAAACTATATTTGTCTTGACCCTTCTTGGAAAGAATTAAAAAATCAAACTGAATATTTGATGTATAATGATATTAATTACTGAAAGCTCATCAGTTCAAAATTTTACTGTAATTTTAATATTTATTTGCAATATTAAGCACAAAAGAAAATATTTGTATTATAATTTGTTTCCAGTAAAGCGCCAATGACGCAGCAGGTTTTAGGCTTCTGCAGTGAGGCGATACCCAAACTCTTGTTTGTAGTTATTTTTATTCGATTGTAACTTGATTTGCATATTCAATTTAAGTTTCACTCGTTTTAAAATTTATTTATTCATTTACATTAATATATATTGTATGTTTGTTCGCATTGATTGTTTATTTAATTTCTGTTCGTTTTAAGTTTCATTTATACTTTAATAGCCAAATATTGTTTTTCGTTTTAAGCTTGATTTTCTTATTGAATCTAAGCAATACTCGTTTTAAGATCTATTTATTCATTTATATTATTACTTGTTGTATGTTTTTTTGCTATGATTGTTTATTTAATTTCTGTTCGTTTTGGGTTTCATTTATTCTTTACTAGTAATTTTTGGTCGTTTTGAGTTTGAATTTTAACAGCTATTTGTATCTCCTGAGCCTAAGTTTAAAATGGCCTTTTCTTTTCTTTGAAACATCTTGTTTTTCGGAATTTTTTTTTTAAATTAATTTTTGTTCGTTTTGATTGCAAAAAGTTTCAAGTTTTTATGGCATGGGGGGGGGGGTTGCTTACTGTCCGATTATTCTTGACTTAAAAAAACGGATCTAGAACTTTCAATTTAAACCGAATGAGGCTTTTTTCAAAGTCTATACGATTATCTCTTTGATAAAAACCTCATACATGAACAATAGACAGCCTGCATAACTCGTGGACAACGACTGACACAAATGAATGGATTGAAAAAATAACTCCAATAAGGGGGTTTAGACTATTTCACTTGCTGACCTAAGGGGATCACAACAGTTTAGAATAGACCTTAATAGGATTTGTTTGCCAAAGAAATTTTGCATCTATCACAGATTATTTATTTTAACCTTATATATTGTATAATAATAATAGATTTCATATGTGTTCTTCCCAGACAAAATTTTACCTTATTAATGTCTGTGGGGTGGGGGCGGTGCACTTGGCAGAAAGAAAAACACTTTAGCATAGACAGTAGGAGAGGGGGAGGGAGGTTGGAGACTCATCCAATACGGGGTGGAACTTCACTTATCTCCTCTGTTGCCGATTTAGGAGGTTAGACAGACTCATTGGGCTGTAGATGGTTGGACCGTTTGAGTTGTGGAAGACGTTAAAATACTCAAAAATAATTTATATTTTCAGTTATTGCAGGATTGATATCATAGATTGTGGAATGGTGAGCCCCTGGGCCATCATATGGGTGAGCCTCAACTCATAATATGCAATTTTGATTAAATTTTCCGTGTCATGTGCATATTTTATTCTATATATGTTATTTTGAGTTATACTTTTATCGCTTTGCGTTTATTTTTAAGCCTTGAGATAAAAACTGAAACCTTAGTGAAGACAGTGGTGGGGGGAAGTCTCCCCCCTCACATGCATAATTGAGCTGCCACAGAGAAAGTAAAAAAAATCAAAATAATCTGTCTTTTGAAAATGTGTTGTTTCAAAAGACACGAACAAAATCGTCTAAAGGAACCTGAAGTGCTATCTCTGACATTTCCGTTGATTCTTTATTCCCGTTACTTTCAGATGTAAAATTTAGAATATTATCGAATGGGTTTAGTCGTCCCCTCCCTGAATAATTCACATTTGGAAAACCCACCCCTAGGAAATTCCTCCCCGCTCAAAGAACATTTTCGTTTCCTGCTAATAATTCCCCCGCATTAAATTCCACCCAGCAGAAATTTATTTATTAATTTACATTAATACCAGCACTAAATTTATTTGTTTATTTATATTAATATCTATTGAATGTTTGTTTGCATTGATTGCTTATTTAATGATTGTTTGATTGTTTATATAACCCCAGGGCATAACTTACAACGCCTACCCCCGGGCCCTGGTGGGCTGTGTCGACACCGGAGTTTTTTGTTATCAGAACTTTGAACTATTTTAAGAAAATGTCTATCTCAAAATTTTTATCTGATGCATTTAGGGCGTTGAGGCGTGGGGGGGGCTAGTTGCCCACCAATCTCTTTTGACTCTTAAAAAGTGAACAAGAACTTTCAATTTCCAATCACATGAGCCCTCTCTAAAGTTTATACGAGCATCCCTTCCATAAGAAATAACGGGAAGGATTCGGAGAATCCTGAAATTACAACCCTTGTCTTGAGGGCTGTGGGAGAGTTGTCATCCTCAAAGACCTAATATCCAGAATTAAAACTACGTTTAATAAAATGGGTGTATCAAAATTTTGATTGGATGTGTTTGGGGAAAAGGTGGCGTGAGAGGGGGGTTAGTTGCCTTCCAATCACTTTCGACTATTAAAAGTGCACTAGCCCTTTGAATTTCCAATTGAATGAGCCTTTTTTGAAGTTTCTACGACACCGCCTTCTATAAAAACCTTATATGCCCCCAGGGTATAACTTAAAACCCTTGCCTTGGATGTGTTGGGGTGAATGATGGGCGTGGGAGGGGGGGTAGTTGCCCTCCAATCACTTTCGACCATTAAAAAGGGCACTAGCCCTTTGAATTTCTAATCGAATGAGCCTTTTTTGAAGTTTCTACGACAACGCCTATAAAAATCTTATATGCCCCCAGGGCATAACTTAAAACCCTTGCCCTGAGGGTTGTTGTGGGGGATTGTCCTCCTCAAAAACATATTTTCTATCAGGAAATCAAATACGCTGAGCAAAATGACTTTCTCAAAATGTCGAGTGGAGGTGTTTGGGGGAATAATAGGAGTGGGGGGGGGTAGTTATCCTCCAATCACTTTCGACTATTAAAAAGGGCACTAGCCCTTTGAATGACCAATCGAATTAGCCTTTTTTGAGGTTGCTCCGAAAGCGCCTTATATAAAAACCTTATGTGCCCCCGGGCCATAACAAAAAACTCTTGCCATGTGGGTTTGGGGGGATTTGTCTTCTCAAGAACGCATTGTCTCTCAATAAGTCAACCCAGATTCAAAAAAATGGTAACTGATAAATATTTTGGAAGGTATGGGATGTAATGATGGGCGTGGGGGGGGGGGCTATTTTCCCTTCCATTCTTTTCAACGATGGAGAATGGTACTAGCCCTTTGAATTTCCAGTCGAATGAACCTGTTTTGAAGTTTCTACGACGACCCCTTCCATATGAAGTGCCTCTGGGAAAAAAAAAAACAAAAAAAAACATTGGAGAGGTATGGCCTTTACTATAGGCAACGCTACAGCGTTGCCTCTAATATCTCACAGATGACCTGAAGTGAGAAAAGCAGACACGGGAGATGATCTAACGGGCTAACCAGGGTATCCTATCTTTAAAACTGCTTGCACGTCATGGTGTCCTAACCCCCACCTAGTATGTATGTTCTTTACTTTTATCTGGCCGCTGGTAGAATCTGCTTGTCCCGTTTGTGATTACGGCCTGACTTTGTATTAGCAGGACCGCCTGAAAAGGATCCAATACCGAGCTCTTCTGGTACTTTCTAAAGCCCTCAAAGTCGCTTATTGCTCACTTTTAAAACAATCTTCCCTTGCAACTCTTTCAGAACACCGTGATGAGTTGTTTTAAGTTTGCTGTCGGTATTTTGGCAAATCCCCGGCTTCGTGAAATCTTTCCCTCCCCCCTGAACATCTCCCTTTTTACCAACAGCTCCCGCAACAATTAGCTGAGCTGGTACCTAAAATTCAGCCGGTAACAGCACGACATATGCATATTACGCAAATAGTTTCCTTCCCTCGTTCGTCAAGGTTTTAATGCTACATTCTCTCTTCAATAATTGTACATGTATATTTGTTTTAGTTCATTATTCTTTTTGTTGGTAGTTGATTTAAAATTTTTTTTTCTAACTCGAACTTAATTTTTTTTTTTTTCAGAAAGTTTAGTGCCTTATCTTTTATTGTGACAAGAACTGTCACTCATCGGCATGACCGTCTATGGCGTTTGACAATAAAATCGTTTGAGTTTGCTTCTATTTATATTATCCTTTTATTTTAAATTTTCTTCTTCTTCTCTAAATCGCTTCAGTATTACCACATGCTTTTTCGGTTTGGTTCCGTATTGTCAATTTTGTTCTTGTCTGCTTGTTTGTTCTATTCTATTATTTTAGGAACAAAATTCATCATTCTTTTATAATTTGTCATACATGTTTCTTTTTGTATTAAATCATCCTCTTCTTACTGTTCTTTATATTTCATGGTTGAGTACCTATCCCTTCTGCAAATCGCTGCACTATTACTGCATGCTTTTTCAGTTGTGTTTCGTATTATCAAGTTTGTTCTAGTCTCCTTTTTTTCTTCTATTCTATTTTTTTAGGAACAAAATTTATCATTTTTCATATTCTATTTTATAAGTTTCGTTTTTTGTATTCTTTTATATTGTACGGTTGAGTTTCTTTTCCTTCTGTAAACTGCTGCATTATTGCCCGAGGCTTTTTCAGCTGGGTTTTGTGTTATGAAAATCGTTCTTGCCTCCTTTTTTCTGCTATTGAAATTTTCCCGCTATCCTTTCTATGCTACTAATGTTTATTTCTATTACTGCAATTTGTCAGCTATTCTATTTTCCGCTATTAATGTTTTATGTCTGCTATTAAAGTTTTTCTGCTATTCTGTATCACTTTTTTTTTAATCAACATTGACTTTTCTTTTATATTTTTCCTTGCTCTCTTAGAACGCGTCGGTAAGTTGATTTTGCTTTATTACCAGACTTGAAATGAAAAGAATTCATATTTAACGCTCCTAAACATACCTGTTTTTACGGGAGGGGGAACAATTCTCTAAGGTCAGTGCAAAGGGTTCCTAAGCCTAGTTTTAAAACTCTGGTCTAAAACGCACTTTGCGAAGTGATTACCTTTTCCCATTGAAACATATTTTGATCCCTCCTTCTTACCTCAAAGTTCGAACCCATGTGTTCCTAAGTTGTCAGTATGTGTTACCATTGCAAACACATTTAGATCGAGCCTAACTAAGTAATAACTAACCATTGGCCAGGTTATAATGTGTTGTCACGGGACTATTTGTTTAGTAAATTTGGAAATTGCCTTAGAAGTTGTTTTTCGTTCTTTGTGCTAGAGCCACTTCATATGGAGGGGTAGTCGCAGAAATTTCAGAGAGGGGTCAGTTAATTCGAAGTGCAACGTTCTAGTGCCCTTTTAAGATTCAAAAGTGATTGAACGGTATCAAACCTCTCTTTCTTCCTACCTTTTTTTTTGCCAGGTGCCTCACTTTTCTCCTCAATGCTGAATTTTAGCTGAAAGATAAACATATTGTAACTTGTTTGATCCTAAATTAAACAATTATTTTTAACTCGTATGATTGGAGGCTAAGTGTTGGGCTATATACCGTTAAAAAAATCAAGTCTGTCAATGGTGACATCTATTTGTGGGCTAGTAAAAGCTAGATGGCGATCATTCTTGTACAGAAAACATGAATTTTCAAAATCTGCTGTGCATCGACTCTGCTATTTTATATACTGGTCAGTCTGTATTCCAGATTTCTGTCTGGGGCGGGGGGTTTACCAACATAACTTTTTTTCGTGGAAGGGGGTATAAGAGTCTTTTTATCTATATTCAGTCATTTTACCTGCATTTTTACGACTAATTTACGAATCGGAGGAATATTTTGGAAGTGTTAAAACCCGTACTGTCCCTTCCCTTTCAAAATAATAATCTGCAATATTATTTAATTTTTTATATTTTTAACATTTAATTTATTTAACATTATCTACGCAAGGAAAATAATTTTTCTATATCGCTGTAACCTACCAAAATTTTATTCGGATTTTTTTTTTTTTTGGAGCTCGCTACTATCTTGTATTTTTTATAAGGTTCTTTTTTTTATTGAAAATTGGTTTTCTCGATTTTTCTAGTTTCTTGAGACATGCATAGTTGAGTGAGTTTCCAGTTAAGCAATTCAAACAATCGTGTTTCATTTTAACTGCCTTGGGTACTTCACCTTTTTTTTACCTGTCACCTTTTTTTTTTTACCTTTTTTACCTTTTTGTTTTACTGTTTTACCTGTCACCTTTTTTTTTTTTTACCTTTTTTACCTTTTTGTTTTACTGTTTTACCTGTCACCTTTTGTTTTACCTTTTTTTTTTTACCTTTTTGTTTTACCCTTTTACCTGTCCCCTTTTTTTTACCTTTTTTTTTTAACTGGTACCTTATTTGATTGGTATTCGTCACAGAGACTGGGAAAGTTATTCATACAATTAAAAAATTGCTTTACTGGTTTATTTTAGATAAATGGAAGGGGGAGGGGGGTCTAGTCAGTGGTGACGATTCACAAAAATATTGTTTCAAATCCCCTAACCTCCCTCCCCCTGGATACGGCCTTGGTGGGATGTATTTTTCAAAATCTTGAGGGCGGGGAATTTTTTTTCAAATTTTTCAATGAAAATACCAAAAATGGGTACTTTTCAAAATCTAGAGGAGGAAATGTGCCCCCTCCCCAATTCAGTTGGGTTTTAATTGTCAAAGTTACAACTAATTCAAATTGGTTTATTGTAATAAATTGCTAAATATTAAGAACATCAGGCCCCATTTATTTGTTATTTACGTTCCATAATGACAAAATAATTCATTGTATTTCATTCATCTTTAAACATCTTTCAAAAAATATAATTTTATATGGGATGGAAAGTTTATAGAATTCTTCATGTTCCTATTATATAGAATCAGATATCTCCATTGAATATTGCGACAAGCCTATGACTTTCTCCTTTATTGAATAAAATAAAATAATATTGTCGGTCGTCGTAAATAATCATTAACATCCCAAATTTTACTGCTTATTGTATTTTACATTTATTCCTAGAGATGTCCAACAGTTTGATTTAATCTATAGATTACCATAAATTTTAAAATGGAGTACAAAAATAGAAAGGAAGAAAGATTATAAACAGCATTCTAAGTTTCTTAAATCTTGAAAACGATTCACAAGACTGTAAATAACAAAAGTTAAAAAAAAAATGTCCTGAGGGAACCAATCGCATTTTCAGAAGATATTTTTTTTACAATATCTTATAATAAAATTTTCCTGTCTGCAACGTCAAATTGAAATTTCACTTTCTTCCTTTTAAGCTGTTGGTTAGTTTTATTGCATTGTTAGGTTCAGTGTGATGGGTCGTTATAAATGGATTCTATCATAGATGATGTAATATAGCGAATAATTTCTATGTTATTTTAATATTTTTACTTATTCTCTGGTGTAATCAACATGTTGTTCCTTGCAAAACATATCTTCATTTAGTTTTAATTTTGGACGTAAGCACAAAAGGTGTCTTATGTATTCACTTTTTGCAGCTTCTTCGCAAAAAGGACGATGGGAACCTGCCAGTAGCCTTGAAATCTTAAATGACTGTATAAAATATTGTTTGATTTTTTGTGGAAAGTGTAGATAACTGGTATATAATTGACCCGTTTCTCAGGCACATTTATCTCCATGTTTTGGGAATTGAATAAGACATTCATTGTCGTATCCAGTGCGATGGATCATTGTAAATTGCTTTTGTCATAGATAATAGCAAGTAAATGCTGTTTTCGGTTGTGTTTTTGCTTACTTTCCATAGATAGTTAAGATGCAATTATTTGAAAACTGTCTCTTCATTTAGTTATAATTTTAGTGCATAAGAAGCCATATCTTGTGATGAGAGGGTAGAGAAATTCTTCATCCTACCCGAGATTATCTTGAAGGAGTGCTCTAGAAAAAATAATAAAAAAGTGTGGCCTAAGAATATTTTGTCCCTTTCGTTAACATACAAACGCTAAAAGAACTGCTTGGTGTTATTTTTTATCGGTATTTTCTTCAATAAGATGCGAGAAATTGTAGTTTTTGTATATTTTACGTTTGTATATCTACTAGAATACGCATAAAATTATTCCATTTTTCTTTTTTAATCGTCTTTTAATTTCATTTTTCCTTTAATTTCTTTTCCTTTAATTTTCTTTTAATTTCTTTTTTTCAATTTTGTATTTAATCATCGTCATTAGTAACTTGTTTTTGTTTTTTGTCTTTTCATGGCAATAGGAGCAGAAGAAAAGCTCTTTGACGAATTAAAGAAAAAACTTTGGGACAAAAATGAAAAAACGAAATGTTAATTAAAAACAAAGGTGGCCAATATTTTTATAACTGTTTGAATAGAAAACCAAAACTCAACCAAAAACTTGAAACTAGCAATTTCCTGTCAAATCGGATATATTTAAAGACAGTAATCACGAGAAGAGTCTCATTGAATTAAGAAAATCGGCTTTAAAAAGTAGAAGAAGCCGAAGGAAGACTGACAGTCCTTTTTAATTTTTTTTTTTTTAGAAGCAAGATAAGTATAGAAGAAGTAATATACTCTTCAATTAAGATACGAGAAGTTGCAGGTCAAATCGATCTTGGTTCTTTATTATCTTTAGTAAGTTAAATACACATCAAATACAAATCCCCTAAGAAGCACAAACAAGAACATTTCCTACATTTCCGCATTATCTCTACGTTGTTCTTAGTTCGTATTATCTCTATATTATCTTTTGTTACATTTCTAGCAGCATTCTCTGTAAGGTTAAATGAAAGAAAGAGGATAATCAATTAAAGTATGGAGCAACATTAAAACGTAAAAACGATAAGAAATTATTCTGTATATGAGGGGGGCTGTCCCTTCCTTAATCATCCCTCTTTAAACTAAAGTCTTAAAGTTTTTCTTATTCAAATTCAACAGCCGTTGTTTTTTTACCATTTTTTTTAAAACAAATTGTGGCATAAAGTCAAACTTTTGGGTAAAAAGGTTGAGGAAGGATCAGTCCCCCTCATACATCGAATAATTTCCGTTCGTTTTAAGTTTTAATGTTGCTCGTTACTTTCGGTTGCAAAAGTTTTTTTTATTCATATCATGCCAGGAAATCCCCCACCGTCCCATCGCACCCCCTCGAAAATTTCCCCCGGAAAATGTTTTTAATACAGAAAATATTCCCCGTGAAAAATCCCTCTCCCCACAGAAAATTCCGCCATCCCTGAAAAATATCTGTGAAAAAAAAAGTTCATTTTCTGTTAATTCAGTAGCATTTTTGTTTCAGTCCTACGGCTTAGAAGAGCTTGAAAGAGGCTATAATTTAGAGAATTCAATGAGAAGAATACTATGTGCCATGGTTCTTTTGGGTAATCATCTTATCATGGCATATGTCCTGGGAACCGGTGAAGGGGACTTGAAATTAGCCGACAGGATTGTTACTGAGCAGTTGCAGGTATTTGGTTCACTTCTTCTGATTTCTTATCTGAAATATTATTTTTACTTGGATCAAATTGACTACGAATAAGACCGGGCTCAGGATAATGAGTCGGGAGAAATGAGGGGGACGGGTATTACAAGTAAACATTTTATAGGTATATTTTAGTCCTTCAAATGCTGAAAATATAAATTTGTATTTAGTTTTAAACTTTTGGGCGAGGGGTCCAAACCTGGAACTATCACCCTGGTTGCGATCCCATGATCTCTGAGACGAGGGTTTGCGCCTTGGGGTAGCAAATCCTTTAGCTTGGGGTGGGTGTGAGTAAGCCCAGCCACCGTGAGTCTAGAGAGCTTGCAGTTAATAGATTTCCCACGTAACTTCTGAATTTCAGAGGCCAGGTGAGGCAGATAACGCCTGGTTTTACTGCAAGAATAAGAAGATCTTGGGTACGACATTACATCTGATAGATGTTTGTCTCCAGTTCTTTCGATATTTCTTCAGCATTCTTGTATTTAGTAATTCTATGTGTCTAGCTTGCTAGTAGTTGCTTGAGAAGCTATCAATAAATGATTATTTTCTTTTGCAAGTTGCAGCCGGTTGGAGTTAAATCATAAATGAAAAAAATTAAATAGAAAATTAGACCATGAAAGAAACTGTATAAGATGAAGTCAGGAAAAAGGTCAATAAAAGATAATTTCTGTCGTTGGTTGTCGTCTTGTCAGAGTTTTTGACGCAAATTCGCTAAATGTGCAACGAGACCGGAAAGGAATCAATTCCGCTTTCTAGGGCTATAATGAGAGTAATGTTGAGATGGCTAGGACATATTTTGTGGATGGTAGATGACGGATTGCCCTTGTCTTCCAACAGTCTAGGGCCAAACGAAAAGCAGGTCGTCCCTGAATTGGGTGGGAGGATGTCGTAAGAAAAGATTTAAGGGAAATTGGCTCTTCCTGGAAGGGTGTGAAAAGGGAGAGTTTGAATAGATTGAGATGGAAAAGGAGCGTGTGTAGCTGTGTTGGCCACAGGCGGCCTAGTGCTCCAGTGAGTTGCTAGTAGTAGCAGTAGCAGTAGGAGTGGTAGTTACTTACTAGCTACAGAAATTGACTGACTGAATTAAGGATTTCAAAAAGTGCATCTTATAATTCCTTTAATCATAATGAAGTTCTCCCATGAAAGATCAGCTAAAAGATTAGCTCTTTTTTCTTCGGGATCATGATATTATGTTGTTTTATTGCGTATGAATTGTTTATGTAAGTTTTTTTTTCGGTACACGGTTGTAGCCTTCTGCTTATTATAGATTATAGTTGTTGTTTTTTTGTTCTTTGATTTACACTTTACTGAAAAAAATATAAATGTTTTTACTTTTATAACTTTAATAAATAATATTAACATTTTGATTAACAAATATCAGTAAAAGTATATTAAACTGACAATGCTCATTCCATTTGTATTTTTTTCAGTAAAGTGCAAATTATGTTCTGGCCTTAGGAAGGCATAGCGGTTGTGAGCCCTAATCATGTTAATTTCTTCTCGTTTTCAGTTCGACTCAGTTATTTTTTGTAATTTCTGTTTGTTTTGGGTTTCATTTATTTATCGATGCTGATTTGTGGTAGTTTCACGCTTGGTAGATTATTTGATTTTATTTTTGATCAATTTTGGTTTAATGGAGTTCTTTACTTTTATTTGAAAAACTTATTTTGTGGAAAAAGTTTTTTTAATTAATTTCTTTTTGTTTTATATTGACATTAACTAAAAAAAAACAAGTTTTTTTTTTAACTGAAAGTAAGAAGCGACATTAAAACTTAAAACGAATAGAAATTATTCCGTATAGGAAAGGGGCTGTCCCCTCCACAACGCCTCGCTCTTTACGCTAAAGTTTGACTCTTTCTCACAACTCTAATTTTTAAAACAATAAAAAACTTAAAGAGCGTAAAGAGCAAGGCGTTGAGGAGGGGAACACCCCTTTCATTTACGGAATAATTTCTGTTCGTTTTAAGTTTTAGTGTCGCTCCTTACTTTCAGTTAAAAAAATTTGTTTTTTTTATTTAATTTCTGAACGTTTTTGAATTAATGCAGCTTTGATTTTGGCTCACTGTTCATGAATAATTAACACGAAATTCGCATATTAATTTTCCTTTTTTTGGCTAATTGGCTCTCTCGAAATTTTGTTCAGACGTTACTTACGAATTAACTTACGTAACGAATTTCTATATTCGTGTATTTTGATTACGTATATTTGAGAGTTCGCTCCCTAGTCAATACCTCGCTCTTTACGCTGAAGTTCTAATTTTGTGCGAATCACATTCCCCTAAATCACTGAGGCCGGTTTATGAGAATAGATAGCTCTTATGAAAGTACTAAAAAAAACTTTAGCGAAAAGGGCGAGGTATTGACTAGGGGGCGAACCCCCTCATATACGTTATAATTTCTGTTTGTTTTAAGTTTTAATGTTGCTCTTTACTTTCAGTTGAAAAAAAAGTTTTTTTATTTAATTTCTGATTGTTTTTCAAATAATGCTGGAAAATCCACCGCCCCCTTCATAGAAATGTCCCTTCACCCAAGGAAACATCCTCAATGGAAAGATCCTCCCCCGTAACACCCCCCCCCTCTGACACCCCCTCCCCCTTCCCTCATCAGAAAAAAATCCCTCCTGAGACGTCTTTATACTTCCCATTAACCAATACTATATGTAAACAATGGGCAAAGTTTATAACTTTCAGCCCTTCCCCCGGGAACTGTAGGTGGTTAAGTCATCCTCAAAGACATATTTATTAGATTTTCGACTATGCTGAACAAAATGGCTATCTTAAAATTTTGATTGGGTGACTTTGGGAAAAAAATGAGCGTGGGAGGGGGCCAAGTTGCCCTCCAATTTTTTTGGTCACTTAAAAAGGGCACTAGAACTTTTAATTTTCGTCCAAATGAGCCCTCTTACGATATTCTAGGACTACTGGATCGATACGATTACCCCTTAAAAAAAAAACAAAAAAAAACACGCATTTGTGATCTTTCTTCTGACAAAAAATACAAAATTCCAAGTTCTGTGACTTTTTGGGGGTGTTTCCCCCTTTTTTCGAAAATAAGGCAAATTTTCTCTGGCTCCTAACTTTCTATGAGTAAGACTAAACTTAGTGAAACTTATCTATTTGAAATCTAAAAATGTGATTTTTTTGATAAATGTATGGGTATCAAAATTCCGGTTTTTAGAGTTTCGGTTACTATTGAGCTGGGTCGCTCCTTACTTACATTTCGTTACCACGAACTGTTATATAGTTTTTTCAGGGAAATAGAAAATAATAGTTTGAATTTTTTTTTTTTAAGACTTTATAGTTTGGCCTGCTATTTGTATGCTGGAGAAAAATTTTCAGCAATTTTTAACAACATACGCCTTTTTAAAAATATGGACACAAATAGTAGTGTTTAGTTTAGTTCCATACCTCCTCTAGATGACTTCAAATAGTAAACTTGATACCATTCAAAAAAAAATCTACTTACTATCTTTAAAAGAATGGTCACATTTACGCTATTTTCATTCGGTTAGAATATTTGAGCAAATGCAGCTATGACCATTAGAATATAGTAACCTAGGTCGTTATTGGATTGCTGCCGTGAAATTTCATTGAGAATTAATCTTAACACAATATAATTTTATTTATTCTTAAATTACAAACTTTGTCCTGGGGACTCTGGGGGGGTTTGTCATCCTTAAACACATAATTTTCAGAACTTTCAACTACGTTGAACAATATGGCTATCTCTAAACTTTGATTGAATGTGTTTGGAGAAATGGTAGGCATGAGAGGGGGGTCAGTTACTCTCCACTCACTTTCAACTATTAAAAAGGGTAATTGTAATTTCAAAACAGATGAGCCGTTTTTAAATTTTTTGCAACAAATTTCAGAATTAACCTCATATACCCCCAGGGCATAACTTACAACCCTTGAACTGAGGGCTCTGAGGAGCTTATCATCCTAAAACACATAATTTCCAGAACTTTCAACTACTTTGAACAAAATGTGTATCTCTAAACTTTGATTGGATGTGTTTGGGGGAATGGTGGGCGTTAGAGGGGGGTTAGTTGCCCTTCAATCCCTTTTGACTATTAAAAGGGCACCATCCCTTTCAAGTTTCAACTTAATTAGCCCTTTTTGATGTTTTTACAACATCGCTTTCTATAAAAACCTTACATGCTCCCAGGGCATAACTTAAAACCCTTGCCCTGGGGGCTGTGGGGGGGATGGGTTGTCATCCTTAAAGACCTAATTTCCAAAACTTTTGACTATTAAAAAGGGCCCTAGCCCTTTTAATTTTCAATCTAAAGAGCCCGTTTTCAAGTTTCGACGACACGAATTTCACTAAAAACCTAACTTACACTCATGCCATAACTTATGACCCTTACTATTAAAACTGTGGGGGGATCTTCCAACCCAAAGGCATGATTTCTTGACATCGAACTACGTCAAAAAAATTAGCTGTCTAAATATTTTGATTGGATGGGTTTGGGGTAATGGTGGGCGTGGAAAGGGTGTTAGTTGCCTTTCAATCACTTTCGACTATTTAAAAACACGCTAGCCATTTCAACTTCCAATCGAATGAGCCCTTTTTGAAGTTTCTACGACAACACGTTCTATAAAAACCTCATATGCCCCAACGTCATAATTCACAACCCTTGCCCTGAGGGCTGTGGGGAAGTGCCCTCCTCAAAAACATAATTTCTATCTGGAAATCAACAACGCTGAACAAAATGGATATCTAAAAATTTTGATTGGATGTGTTTGGGGAAAAAGTGGGCGAGAAAGGGGGGTCAGTTGTCTTCAAATCACTTTCGACTATTAAAAAGGGCACTAGACCTTTGAATTTCCGATCGAATGAGCTCTTTTTGAAGTTTCTACGACAAAGATTTTAATAAAGACTTATATGCCCCCAGGGCATAATTTATAACCCTTGCCTTGAAGACTGTGGGGGGAGTGTCCTGCTCAAAGGTATAATGTTCAGAAATTTCAATTGCTAGGAACTAAATGGCTACCTCAAAATTTTGATTGGATGTGTTTGGGGAAATGGTGGGCGTGGAAGGGGTGTTAGTGGCCTTCCAATTGCTTTCGACTATAAAAAAGGGCACTAGCCATTTCAATTTCTGATCGAATGAGTCCTTTTTGAAGTTTCTACGATAACGAGTTCTATAAAAACATTATATGCCCCCAGGGCTTAACTTACAACCCTTGCCCTGGGGGCTCTGAGGGGGTTGTCATCCTCAAAAACCTAATTTACAGAACTTAAAACTACGTTGAACAAAAAAGCTATCTCAAAATTTTGATTGGATGTGTTTATGTAAAAGCAGGGCTTGAGAGGGGAGTTAGTTGCCGACCAATCCCCTTCAACTATTAAAAACGGCACTGGTCCTATGAATTTCCAATCGAATCAGCCTTTTTGGAAGTTTCTGCAACAACGCCTTCTATATACACCTTATGTGCCCCCATGGCATAACTTACGACCCTTGCCAGGAGGATCGTTGGGGAGTGTCCTCCTCAAAAACATATTTTCTATCTGGAAATCAACTACGCTTAACAAAATGGCTATCTAAAAAAATGATTGGATGTGTTTGGGGGAATGATGGGCGGGGGGGGGCTAGTTGCCCTCCAATCACTTTCGACTATTAAAAAGGGCACAAGCCCATCCAATTTCTAATCAAATGAGCCCTTTTTGAAGTTTCTACAACAACTCCTTCGATACAAAGTGCCTGTCGAAGAAAGAAAAAAAAACACATTGTGGCCACATCGTTCTTTACTTAGGCAGCACTAGCGCGCTGCCTATGAAATTACGGTTCAGGCCAGGTTTACCCTTTAATCGGCCGTTTACTAGCTACAAGACTTTATTGAATAAATTAAGGATCTCAAAAATGTCATTTACTTGTGGGGTAAATATTGTCCCAAAAACTTTAGGATAAATACTTGTTTAAAAAAAACTATTGGTACAAGCTCTTTGGCATCTGTAACATCAATTCTTTGGCCAAAATTGGGTAATTTTTTCCTAAACTCCGTGTTTTTACATATATTTTTTGTTTAAATGCATGATACTTCTTCCTCACTTGAGATTACCCTGTCACGGTTGGTTTTTCACTTCAGTTCACTGACATCCGTCTGACCGACATTAATCCTCCTTACGATTATCTGAATGACATTCTGAGCTTTCTAACTGTCATTTTTTGAATGGATCATACCTTAAACGATAAAACACGTTTTGCTTAGAAGTCAGCAAATTATTTCTATGCAAATAAATTATAGCCATGACGTTGGCAAATTCTAATCAGTTTCACATTCTGAGTAATCTCGCATGTTCTGAATTTAGAACTTCGAACATGATAGAAAATGTACAAAGATTTATATGTCAAATATGGACACAGAGCTTTTCGGCCCCAAAGGCTATTAAAATTTGTGTCTCCTACTATTTATATAACTATCAACTTATATGTCAAATATGGACACAGAGATTTTCGGCCCGAAAGACTAACCCAATTTTAGGCCCCTAGTATTTATACAACTATCAACTTATATGTCAAATATGGACAGAGCTTTTCGGCCCCAAAGGCTATTAAAATTTTAAGTCCCTACTATTTATATAACTATGAACTTATATATTAAATATGGACACCGAGCTTTTCGGCCCCAAAGGCTAATAAAATTTTAGGTCCCTACTATTTATATAACTATGAACTTATATATTAAATATGGACACAGAGATTTTCGGCCCCAAAGGCTATTAAAATTTTAGGCCCCTACTATTTATAGAACTATCAAATTTCTCTAGTGCATAGTAGGATTTGATACCTCATAAAATGACTAAATTCATTCTTTTGCTGCTCCTATTTTTACAGCAAGAGGAAGTTTACAGTTATATCACTGTAAACTTCCTCTTGCTGTAAAATAGCATTTGTTAGCTTCATAAAAAAGCTACATTCTGCCTTTTGCAGACTCTATCTATATTGATATTAACTTCTAGTTATAAAGCAACATTTTTTAGTTTCGTAGACTGGCTATACTCACTCTTCTGTAGCTTCTATCTATATAGCTTCTGAGCCGTCCTATCCGAGTGTTTGGCACGCTAAACTTGAAATTTTTGTGTCCGTAAGGGCTGGGATTCGAGTCCTGGTGTTGCTGATTATTTGGTTTGGAACGGGGTCAGCAGCTTGACTCTGTAATCTCAGCCAGAGTCGACCCAGCTCCAAATGGGTGTCTGTAAAAATTTCCAGGGAAAATACGGAAGCGTCGGATGATTTACCTCCAGCCATGCATTGTATTCCCGGCCGAAGGCAGAGAATCAGGAGATCAGTACCTCTGCTATGCAGACAATTGGTCAGAATGCGAAAATAATTAATATAGTTTAATAATATAGCTCGCGGGCATTCTCCTTGCCCATATTTGAAAACAAATTAACATTATTGTTATTTCTTCAACAAAACAGCTTTTACCCTTAACATTTTCATGAATTGGTACTATTGAATATATGTAACAACTACTGCGTCTTAGACCCAAATAATTAGTTCTGGCAATAATTAGTATAATGCGTGGGCATTCCCCCTCCCCGGTATTTGAAAATAGGCCTGTTTTGGTATTTTCACCAATAAAACACCTTTTTTGGAGGAAAAATTATTATGAATTATTTATTTAAGAATAAAAAAATGCCCCCCTCCCAACTAACATTTTCATGAATTTTTACCATTGAAAACATGTGACAGCAACTGCCTCTAAGAACTATATAATTAGTGCTTATACTATTTACGATTCAAATACACAAAATTCGATATAGTTTAATATAGTTTAAAATTCGATATAGTTTAATATAGTTTAAAATTCGATATAGTTTAATATAGTTCAAAATTCGATATAGTTTAATTAGTCGCTTTCTCTAGTAAAGTCGAGGTTAGTAATTGTTTTATTTTCATCTTGTGCTATCTTTTTAGTGTAAAAAAAAAGATTATGTGACGAATTTTTATGGCATTAATATATTGTGGAAGACCTGCATGCTGTTTTACAAGCTACCAGATCAGAAACCCCAGTTGGAGAGAGAGGGAGCAATCATCACTAAGTTTTGTTTTTACCCCCTCCCCCCCCCCTTAGACTTAGAAAAATACCTTTTTTGTTGTTTTTATTAGAAATACCTTCTTTGGTTTTTAGTTAAAAAAAACAAAATTGATAAACAACAAACTTGCCCTCAACCTAGATACTGAAGCATACATTTTACTCTCTTCTTCTCCTCTTTTCATTTTCAGAAATTGACATACCAGAAACAACTAATTTGTTGAGTGACATGTTCCTAGCTTACATGTTTTATGATACATACAAAACAATACAATACCAGCTAATAGTTGCATTGGACCATCTTCTGTACTTAATCTAATAAAATAAAGTGTTGTTATTAATAATTACGTTTAAGACTGTTGGGCCCAAATTCAACGGGTAGATCTCGCACTGCTGTAAACAGTAGCTATGTTGATCCCATGTGTTCTTTTGTGGGTCTGTATCCCACATTTTCAACCTGTATGTCTTAATTTTTACGTATTTTTATTCTTTAAAGTTAAGATTTATTCTTTATGGGGGATTCCCCCATAACGAGGACATTTGATTTTTGTGTCTATTATTTTCTGTGTATGATTTGAACTGAGCCGCCTTTTGTTTGTCTGAATGACATTTTGACCTTCTTGACTGGTCAAATTAAGAGTATCGCTTTGCCTGGTGATAAAATTTTATTTCTCTGCAACCGAACTATTAATGAGATGTTTTAAGCCGAAAACATATAAAGATCTTCTTCCGTCTTTCGAAGTGCCGGGATTACAGTAACCATACTTGACTACTGTCATAACTGTAGCTTCCAATATTATAGTCTAGGTTCGAAGACTTGTCTTCCTATTCTTTCAAAGAATTTGACCCAAGCTCAGAAGAAACGAAAGCACTTTTATGTTTGTTATACGGTATTAAAAAAAAATTGAATAGCAAATAAAAATACTTATTTTTCACCGGTAATTTTATTTATCCAGGTGTTTCAACACTTCTTTTTTATGCATTAAGGCATAACTAATTTTTTTTTAGTTATGCCACAATCCATTTGCGTTTTCGCTTATTAACAGTATTTATGTATTGTTGTAAATAAAAATTTACTCTACTCATTTCTCTGCAAATTTTCAGAAAAATGCGCAAATTGAATATACGGACCTTGCAAGGGGAAAGAGATTGAGAAACATGATAAAATCCAAACTAACCAAGTATACACAACCGGATTACTAAATGCGAAACAAAACACTGGCACGTCGATACATCAAATTTCACCGCAAACAAGAAAAATCTGTTGTATTCAGAATTTTGATGTAATGAGATTCAATGTACCAAGATTATTTTTGGCAGATTTCGATATACAGAGGCTCACAACAGCATTGATAAATCGTTAGAATAAAAAATTGTAGTTTCTACAGCATTCCATATGTCTCAGGAAACATAAACAAGCACATAACAAGCGATAAACACTTGCTTTTTAACTACAACTTCCGAAGATTGTCCTTTTCGGCCAATCGTCTTGGGCTAAACGGAAAACAGGTCGTCTGCGGTTGGCGTGGGAAGATGTCGTACAGAAAGATTTAAGGGAAATGGGAATATCCTGAGAGTATTTAAAAAAGGAGGCTTTGAATAGATTAGGATGGAGGAGGAGTGTGCGTAGCTATGTTGGCCTCAGGTGGCTCGGTCCTGCGGTGAGTTGTTAGTAGTAGTAGTTAGTATAAATCAGAATCATTTCAATAACAGTAGGGAGCCAGGTATTACTCCTGATTACACAAAATTTATTCAAGGATTATTGATCGAGTCTATTGGGGTCAATGTCTCCCTTTTTCAAGGTCAATTTATTTGTTGTTTCTATGTGTAATGACTTTGGGGCGAAGTTTGCACATGCGCATTAACGGGAAGAGATGTATTGATCCACTCGAGGGGAACTGGATTTCGGCGAAATTGATTTACATAATCAAAGACGGTGAATTATTGATGCACAAAAGGGGAACAGGATCACGTGTCTTTTTCTAATCCAATCAGGGAGTCGGAAATATTAGCGGGACAGGAATGCAGAGAATATAAGGAATGTATTTTTGCTATAGTTTTTATTAGTGTGTGAATAGAATTCAAAGGAGTGAGAACAGTTTGACTTTACTCTTTAGGATATATTTGTAATAATGATGAGTGGAATGTTTACCCTATTAGAAGTTGATATTGGAGTTGGTAGCAATGATACAAGAGCCCCAAACATTTCGGTGGAAATCACGAGAGGATCACGGCTTTGTCTGGAATGGGATGAAGTATATGCAAGATATGTGGTATCCTTGAGCAACTTTAAAATAGAAGATCATTTATGCGTCGGTGAAAAAGTGAATATGGCATATGTGAATAGAGTTCAATGTACTTTAAGCGCATTAATAAAGCATATTGAAGATAATAAGCAGTATCGCTAATTGTACATATCTAGTATTACCGAAGTTATTATCCACTAAGACAGTTTAGGCATTAAGAATTGTCCAGTTATTTTTATTAAGATGCTAGGTTAACGAATCTTGATCACTCTAAATTCAACAGTGTGAAAAGAAGGATTAAAAAATAAATAAATTTGGGAAATAGAAAATTGGATCGAATCTGGTGATTATGGAAAAACATATGATTTTGGATGATGATTTTCTCGAAATATCCCTTCAACGAAAGATATTCTCTCGGGGAACACTACACAATATAATGAAAACTGATTCTCCCCCACTGGACTATTGTATGAAACAATGTCGACGTGACTCAAATGCTTATACTCAATCTATTGATTTATTAATTGGAACACAACAGAATAATGTCGTGGATATACTTTTGAAAACATTGCCATAGATTCAATTTAGATGGCTCCCCCCTATTCGAAAGAGGTGACGTCACAGAGTTACTCCTTTCCCACTCCTCCCTCTGAATTTATCGAACGAGGATGATCAGTTTCGTTCTAGCTGTGAAAGAGTTGACATCGGAAACCAAAAAAAAGTTCTATACATGTCCACTTCTGCATGTACACTCTTGGCAGTTGGACATCCTGTGAGAATTGTACAATTATTGATGACTATAATAAAAATTGTGAATTGTGTGATCCTCTTAAATTAGAAGAAGGCTATGCAGCGCAAATTAAAGGATGTAATTCATGTTTTGAAGAGACTTGTGACTTTCGCCATAAAGGATATCAATGCTCGAATTGTCTCTCTATGAAGTGTGACCGGTGGGAGAACACCTACCCCGATATGATTGGAAAAAATCCCAAACGTGATTTTAGTTTATTTCTACGAGATTGGTATCGTCGTGGATTTAAATTATTCTGGGAGGAAGAATCTGGTCTAAGATTCAACTGTTGGGATAACAAGACAATTTGGTTTCTACGTCATCGCTGTGACGACACTGCCTATTATGACTATAAACCTAGTGATTTTTATTTGGCAGTTACTGAATGCGATTCACTATTTGAAAACACTGCATGTGATATCTCATCAAATGGAATGTTTGAAACTTGTTAATATCACAATACAAACTCAAATAATATCATCAACTACACAAAGAGATATATTAAGAGTAAAGTTACATTATACTGTAGAAAATGTGACCTTGACTTTGCAGCCAGTCAGCAGCAGTATACAGTCAATCCAAAAGATTTACCAGCATTAGTGGTTCACGACAGTTGCCTATACACCGAGGAAGAAGTCTAAAGTGAAGATTGAAAGACAGTATGGTATATATACATTTTTCTTTCGTTAATAAAGAAATTTACACACATTTTTTAAGGACTATACTTTTAGGGCACCGAAACCAATATTAGACAGGTCTGAAAGGATATTTTCCACCAGAAATCCATTCACACGTGGATTGTCTACATAAATGTCTAGAAACTGAGTTTAAGTGTATCCCCGACATCGGAACACAAAATATAGTAGTGCATGGGAGCCACAGCTTTTAGTTGTCAGATCCTGCACTCTCTTCCAATTGTGAATAATAGCTTTCCCACTGCTCTCAATATAGTTGCTGATGTGTGGAGTTTAGAATGTATAGGGTAGGCCATAAGGATCACAAAATCCAATCGTCTTGATAATTTGAAAGATGCACAACCAGTGATCTATGTATACAGTTGATAAGCTGCTATTAACAATGTTTAGGGCACTGTTGGCACTTTCAACTTTCCCTAGAAAATCTGATGGAATACAGTATAATCTGTATTTGGACATGTAGAGGTCCATATTAAATACATTAAATACATTGGTCAGTTGACTAGTGTTTATGGTACCAAGTCAAGTAGAACACTGCCTTCGGGAGTGATTTCCCAATAGATTTCATATGGGTTTTGCGAGATTTCTGCGATACTCTCAGCTAACGGGTCGGTAAATGTACATTCTAAACGCACACTCCCCGTACGTGCTATACTTATATCCTGGGTGCCAGACAAATCCAATACCATGTTACCATGAGTTTTTGAGAACATTACTTCGGTTATACCATGTTCAAACAGTTGCGAATCTGGGTCTAATGTTTATAAGGTTAAGTTGTATAATGTCTAGTGGGATTCAGTATAAGACAGATATTAGGGTGGGATTCTATTTACTTTGCAGACGTAAGATGAAAGCCAAAAAAGTTGAAATGCATGCAGATAACCTGTCCACGATATTATTGGACTAGAGCTTTTTACAAATGCCGATGCCAATTTTGACGGAATTTCGCCATTGATAAAGGATGAGTCGGTGAAGAGTCGTGACCCCATGGCAATATGACGTTGATTGATGATTGTATCAGGAACAAGTAGTTTAATATTATTTCCACTGACTCTCAGTTTTTCCACTGCCAAAGCAACTGAACTCATAACTTGTTGTGTGCGTACATGAAGTATTGCCGAGGTGAGGGAGAGAGTTACATCAGGATTGGTATCAAGTTCTTTTCTCAATATGAAATTGGATGGAGCCAGTGTTAATTTTATATCCACTTTAACATTGGGTGGTAGCCATTGGGGTATATTAAATATTTCATTATATATTTTTCCAACTAGATGTAATTCACTAGTTGTAGTATTTTTAAGTTCATCTGTACTATCAATATTAGTAATATATTCATATCCATTGGAGGTGCCTCTCAATTCCTTGTATGACTTGGGTGTCATCAGCATGAATTGCATATAGCTTGTATAATTTGAGAGATTGTTGCTTGTGCTCACCAGCGTGCCATTGACACTGATTTGACGAAATAAATTATGTAATATATAATTTTTATAGGATATTCCATCGGCGAGAATTGGCAATGTATTATCGGATTTCCGGACTTTCATTTGTAAATCTATAAATGTCGAAGACATGTCCATAAAGTAGTCTTCATTGGAATAAATTTGAAAATGGGTATTATCGGAGAGGGGTTGTTGAGGATAAAATTGTTCATAGTATCCATGCTTTACACTCACATCAACATTTTCTGCATTGAATAGGTTCAATGAAGAGGTGACTGAAGGTTGGGAATCCTTATGCGGTAGGTAGGACATCTTAGGAAAAGAAATCTAGTTTCGATCTAACAATTCTCTTCCTGGATCTTCTTCTTCTACTGTTTACTATACGTGTCGGCTTTTTCCTTCTTTTCTTTGACAGGGGCGATGTCTTTCGTTTCTGACTTGAGTAAAGACTGATGAGTGATGCATTGTTTCTCGACCTTTTTAAACCTTTTCCATTTTGTTTTAATCTCTCGCCAAGGGTTCGCGCACTGGACCTAAGATTTTCCGAAACACTTTGTTGCAGCCGGTACAAGATATTTTATAGCCAGAGGTAGTGCAGAGCGAAACAGCTTAGCAAACCAACTACCAAGAACATAGCCAGACATTGACGAGTGACCTTTGTAATATTCCACTCCGGTTCCCTGCTGTCTTATGCCGAGAGTATTAACATAGCAGTTAATTTCAGGACAAATGAATACCACTTTTCTATTAGACATCTTGTTGTTGTTGAACGATGGGACGCAAATGGCATGTAATCACAGCAAAACCTTTTGATATTGCTAGGGGGTCACCTAATTCAGCTCTTAGTGTTAACTGACAGAGTTCCAAATAGGAAGTGTTTACGGGAATATAATGAAGATGCTTTATATTGTAATGGTGAATATGTTCTTGATTGGTTTTTCGTTGAAGAACTCGTAGGAGGGGAACATTGCTATTGCTAACCCGAGATGTTTCCACAAATGAAGCGTAGAGAAATACATAAGTGTCTTTGGAGAAGGCAGGTGGGTAGTCAGCAAAAATGAAATTAGCCTTTCCAGCATTTTTACTATTGACTGTATTGAGCTTAAAGATAAGAAAATCACTCAGATTATAATGGAGAATAAGATTTTTATCATTCAAAGGGTAATTAATGTAGGTCTTGCCCTTCTCTTTTGTAGAGTTGAAATTAAAAGCTCCGTGATTATGTGTGGAATTTTTTTTATTGATAGAACGACATAAATCATTCATGTAGGAGAGTTCTTCATAGGGTAATTCAATATATGGATAATCTATCCAATTGATCTTTTGAATGTGTTCTTGATCACCTGAGGGTGGCGGCGGCCAATCGTGGGGTCTAATTTTTATTTAATATTTGACGCCCTTTCTCAGCATACCGTAGGTAATCTCGAGAATACGGTTAAACAGAGCTACTTCATAGGCGTTATTAAACTTTATGGCGGGGGAGAATTTCATCTAAAAATTACTTGTTTACTTCAAATCATTTTAGAAAGGATCAGAAATATTGTACATATATGTCACATAAAAATTATTGAGCAATGTTAATGTCTTCAACACTAACCCAAGAATCAAAATCAGAGTTGTATCCTAGCCAGCGAACTAGCAACTGTCTCTTGCCCCTACGAGTACGACTCTTTAATATCTTTTCAATTTGATAAATTTCACTAGTGTTTCTAACTTTTTGCAGTTCATATTCATAAAAATCACCGAGAATCTCATCATCTTTGGTGTCTCGCAGTCGATATGTCGTGGGTGTAGTGTCTGGGATTTTGGACACTTTAAAAAGTTCAGTGCTCCGTAAATAATTTCCCTTTTCAAAAATATTAGTGGTTCTATTAATTTGAACAGTATCACCAACATTGAATTTCTTCTTTTTCTTCTTCTCATTGTCATTGGAATATTGTTTAAGAAAAGCATCAAATGTATTTTTACTGCAATAAACGTCCCGAGGGCTTGAGTTGGACAGGGATCGATGGGGTCGATGGTTGTTTATTTTCATGATTTAACCTAAATCATCAATAAAAGCATCAGTATCTTTCAATGCAAAACATCTCGAAATAAATAGACGAATTGTGCATATACATCGTTCAGCAAAAGCAGCCTTTATCGAATTGTGACGATGATAAACTCTTTTATAACGTGTCTATAGAATTTTTTGGACATAGGAATCAACAAATTCGCTACCACGATCTGATTGAATTTTTTTATAGCAATCCTGTTCAAGAATACTTTCTTATGAAGGAGCAACTTCAACACCTTTCTTCGATTGCAATGGAAGGGCACAGACACAGTGACTAAAGACACTGACTACCACTAGAATATAATTGTAGGTTGTATTTTGACATCGTTGAATCATGTCTAGAGTTAAAAGATCAGTTCTCACTATATGCAGAGGGTAAAAGGCTTTAGTTTGTCGATATTGTTTGCCACGAAGCCTGCGATTCCGATGCAGTGTGTAGCTCGGCTCATTCTGTTGATACTCTTTTGCTTTTTTTTTTAATGTGCTGCCATCTATGTTAGAGGCAACTTTAGAAAGCGTTGTGGGGGAACTTAGACTTCCCGCTTCACCAATATTTTCATAGACATGTTTCAGAACTTCAACCATTTTGAACGAAAACACGTAGTGTAATGTCCACTTCCCTTTTGCACACTGGAGGGTGAATTAATCCGTCTTCGCTTTTGACTGCTGTTGTTGTTTTGATTGCTGCTGTTGCTGCTAGTATTTTCCAATATTGAATCATCTTCTATTTTAAATGGTGGTGTTGGTGTTGTTGGAGGACTATATTCTTTTAGTTTCTTTAGAATGTGCTTATTACCAATAATACTTTTGCGAAAGTTGGATGTATTAAAGATAGTGTGCAGAATATTGTTAATTAATAAAATTCTGATATGATTTGTAGCTATATCGAAAATCAAATCAACTAGATTATAACTTTTCCCCAGAATTATAATTCGTTTTCCTGTGCTAAAAACTTGAACTTGATCATGACCAGCAGTTTCCAACATGAGATATGTTAATACTCTTTTACTCTGTTCTCGATAGGTCACTGGCAATAGGTTTCCAATTGTTGTCACTATGAAATTCAATTCCTTCTCCTTTGATTGCACTGCTGAATCTTGAGATGTTTCCTGTTTAGGGAGATCTATGACGACGACGGTGGCGGGTCGTTCACGATAAGGTCTATGTTTGCACACACCGTGCATTGCATTTTGAACTAAAACTAGATTTTATCATCGGTAATGCTTCCATCATTCATATATTCACTTAAAGTATCTTCAAACTGATCCACGGGCTAGAGGACAAGTTCAAATGGTGTCAATTTATAGAGTTTAGCCATTCTCTGGAGAAAACTGTTTACAAGTCCTGCAATTATTGGCAGTAAAAGTGTAAAAAAGCTACCGCCCGCTTGAAGGAGACCTTTTCTTTTAAAAAATTTTGCCTTGTTTTTGCCAGCTAAGGCGCGTACAGTGGAACGATGTTGCATTGTCTGTTGTCTAACACCTTCTGACAAGTGTACATTTCCCTCAGTTAAATTTAAACAAAGTTAAGATATTAGATTAATGAAACCATTGTCAACACCATATTTGAGTATGGCCTTCCTGAGTGGAGGTGTTGAAGTGCCTAAAACGGAAAATAAATGCTGTTGTTCGTGTAGTTTCTTCAATGTCATAATGGCAACTAATAGCTTTTTCTACTGTTCACCGGAATATATACTGTAATTTTTTTGACAAAAAAATCTGTGACTACACGTAGATCCTCGGGTGTGCTCTGATTTAGATCTAGCCAAATGTATCCGTAGGGCTTATTTGTCACCTGACTATACACTAACAGCAAAAATTTTGGAACTCCTGGATATATTTGCTTATTGAGAGTTATTATCGAGCTAGAATCGCGAACAACTTGGTATACAACATGGATGATCCAATTCAAAGCAAGGGTTTTCATACATTTGCTCTGATGAAATATATTATGTACAAATACGGTTATGGAAATTTTTTCATAATGAGAACGAATGGTAAATAGTTGCAGTATATTTTGTGAGAACTGTTCAACTGATTCAGCCAATTCATCAATAATCAACCATGAGTTTCGTTCAATACTATTGAAACCATCTAGTCCCCGTATGAATTGTATTGGTGTAGATGTGGCAATAGCTTTTATTTGATCGTAGGACTTTTGCCAAATACAAATAGCAATAATAAATTTTCTTTGATTTTTACAAAAACATTTTATTACAATTATGAATTATTTTAGCTAAAAATGCCGTTTTTCCTAACATGGACGGGCCACACAAAAACGACCTTAATGGTGTTTTAAATTGATACATACTGCTGCTGCTGCTGCTGTTGACTTCAGTCGGACTACAACTAACAGTAAACCATACTTGTCTAATGAATAAATAATAATTTTCCCATAGATCTATCTAGTACGTTAACAACAAAATAATATTTCATTCATTTATTAACATTTTTTTCACTTTTTTCTGTTCAACAAGAACAACATTTATTAACATAAAAAACACTTTTCTGTTCAAGAAGAAGAACAACATTTATTAGCATAAAACACATTCCGTTCAGAAAGAACAACATTTATTAACAATAACATTTTTTTTTGTTCAACAAGAACAATATTTATTATCATAAAACACTTCTGTTCAACAAGAACAACAATACTATATGTACAACAATAGCATTTACTGTCATAAGAAAAACCCTTTTTGTCCAGCAAGAACACTATTTGTACACACACACATATTTTTGTATAATAGCACTATTTGTACAACACTTAAAACAACTTACAACATAAAATAGCACAGTTGAACATTATGAATTTAATACCTCCACCCCCTCCGGGCCGAAGGCCGGTCAGTGGGCAGAACCCCCCCCACCCCCGGGAACCGCGGGCCGAAAGCCGGCCTTGGGTGGGACCCCCACCCCCCGGAAAACTATCAAAATTGTCGCTTTTCTGCACTTGAATCAATTGACTCAATGCCTTGGGGGAAAAACTAAAATAATGTAAAAACCAGATTTTATTCAGGCACGTATGCCCGTTATTCACTACCTGCCATTTCAACTCGAGAAGCACCAACTTCTCTGCTGATTTGGGGATGATGTTATAGGTAAATGAATTATTTACCCATGGACTATCTACTCCCCCTTCCTCCCTTGTGAATGAAAACTGTTATAAAAAACTGCTGGCTTACATTTATATTGCATGATTGATGTGCTACCCCTCTAAAATTACTACCCCCAGAGGATATTTCCTGCCACAGGGGATTATCGTCTCTGACTTTCCCCTTCCCCCTCTTTTCCCCCTAATCCCCGTCCATTTATCCCCCTCTTCAAACTCCCCCTTACAAACGCAGCATGTTTTTTGATTTTTAATCGCTAGACGATCCTCTGCAGACAATCACCTAGGGTAATGGGTATTTCTCAAACGAGAAATAGCTCCATTAGCGGTGCCAATTAATTTAGTCAGTGCCTTGACCGTGCACTCACCCTCATCCAACGTTTAAACTATTTCTAACAACTTCATAGTGTTAGAACTGTCTCTTTGCGCGTGGGCGTAAGAAACTGCAATGGCTCGATGTTCTTTGATTTGATTCGGAAATCAAGGATCGTTCACTTCCACTAGCTTCGCCTCACAATCCAAAGAGATTATATTGCTTTGGAGGAGGGTATTTTGAAAATTTTTAAAGCGTAAAATGGCCCTATCCCCCGAAACCGTTTCCACTGACTGATAGCCATGCCGTCTACAATGCTTCATATGATCCCGTAGTTTTAAATCGCTAAGAAATCGAGACAGGCATGTTGGACAGAAGAAATGAACACCCTGCCCCTTTTTACCCTCCCCCAGAACTCTACTGATGTCTGTAATTGGGATGAAATGGCCAATTGCATTGGGGTCACTAGGTGGTGTGTACAACAGCCAAAGCCAGTGCTTCACCAATTCAATCGACAGGCCCCTTACTGGGAACACCACCCCCTTCTTTTTAGAACGAGCCCCATCCTCAAATTCTGTTTCATATTGAACCACAGTAACGCCGATATTTAAATGGGCATTGGCCCTTTCAAAAATACCAATAGACCTGAGTGTTACTGGGTATTTTCCCTCTAAACAAGAAAAATCTACAATGGGAAAATCGGACCCCACCTTCCCATGTACAGCCCAATATTCTGAATTTTTGTTTGTGGCTTCACGCAATAGAGGCTCGAATGCTGAAATGAGGAAAGCGTACATGAAACATTTTTGACCTGTTTCAAAACAGATTCGTTGAACGCCTTTGCAACCCTCTAAATCTGGATTATATTTTAAAACTATTGCCCTTTCCCCATGCCCCCCTCTTTCAATAAAATGTTTTTTAAATTTACAAATATTTACACTTAAATTTTCAACAAAAAGAACCACGGACCCACTCCCACTTTCGCTATAATTTCCGAGATGCGGAATAATGTGGTCTATCCAATCCATAAAAACACCCTCAAAATTTTCTAAATGCGGATAGACCACTTGCATCTCGGTATGTACATAATGATGATAAACCTCACTTTTACCCTCATTTAAATAAAACACCTTTAAAACAATTGAAACCTTAATTGAATCCCTACCCCCCACCACCACAACTGAATCTGGTTTCCTAAGAGTGCACGAATTCTATCTACATATATATGAACAATTTATATAGGGTCAAATACAAAATTACCCCCCATAAGCGAATTAAAAGGGTCCTCAAAAGTTGCAGTGTAAACGACTATTGTTTTTAAAATTGAATTTGACAGTTGGAATTCAGGAAATGTTATAAATTAGGTATTGTCACCCTCCCCCTCTCCCTCTTGTATATTATCACCACCCCCTCCCCCACATTGTTCATCAATAGGGTTGTTCGAAGATATTTCATCCTCCTCCTCCCCCTCTTTAATATTATCACCAACCCCTCCCCCACATTGTTCAATAATAGGGTTGTTCGAAGCCACTTCAGTTGTTTGATGTGGAAGTATGTAATCAGTGGGGGGAAGGTTCCCTGTTAATTCCCGGGTAAAATCCTCTAAAAGCTGTAAGGTGTTAGGACTTAGCAAAGGTAAGTCCCCCTGCTCAACTCCGCTATTATCAACATTAAAATAATCGGTTAAAAAATCGTCAATATTATCTGGAATTTCAAGTGAATTACCACTCCATGGTGAATTGTTGGAGAGCTCCACGTGTGCGTTCTCTTCTTCAACTGATGAGGACGGCGACATGGAATATGGTACCAATACAACCTATAAAAGAGAATAGCTTATTTTCAAAGTGTCTAAATCACCCTATTTTTAAAATTGGATTATTATTTAAAACGCGCTTAGTAGTAGTAGCAGTATGCACATAGTAGCATTTGGTTAATTCACTGTTCCCTACTCTATATATATTCTGAAAGTTCCAAATTAATATAATCTAAAAGATAACATAATAGGTTTTGATTTTGTTCAAACAACCCCTCAAAAAAATTTTCATATTAATACTCTGTATCTGCTTTGGAATAAAACCGGGGTCTTTACTTGATTTAAAATGGATAGCCTATCCCTTTCAGACCATATCCTCTCATTCCGATAGAAAATTGTTTTTATAATATTTGTAGAAACAAGATTAAGCATTCGTTAATAAAGCAGTTTATATCGCAAAGGATTTTGTTACTTATTATGAGCGAGATATAGTGCCTTTCTTGGCTTCACTAAGAGAATTTAGCAGGGTGAATACATGCACTTGACATGATTCAAAAGGGAGAACGCTATATTTCCTTTGGGAGAAAAATGCCTTTTAATATCTCTGACACACTTATACTGTGTTGAAAAAATGGTAAAAATGTAAGCATTTTTATATTCCGGCTGCAGTATAGTAAGTTTTGATTTTGTTCAAACATCCCCTCAAAAAATTTAATATTAATACTCTTTATCTGCTTTGGAAAAAAACCGGGGTCTTTGAATTATTATTTACATATTATTTAAAACGCGCTTAGTAGTAGTAGCAGTATGCACATAGTAGCATTTGGTTAATTCACTGTTCCCTACTCTATATATATTCTGAAAGTTCCAACTTAATATAATCTAAAGGATATCGCATCTCTTATCGAAGCCTTTATTAAGCAAATTAGAATCTTGGATTATTTCAAAGTCTAACAGTACATGCTCTAATATTCAAATTGACTGGGGGGAAAATTCATTAGTGGAAATAATATTTAAAAACTTAGATTATGATTTGCAGCTTGCTTATAGGGTGTTGAAGGAGGATCTTTTTCGCCTTTTATAGTCAGCGTTTGTCTCGAAGGTCCAGGCATTGTAGCTTGCACGGAAGGCCCTGTAGCTAGACTGGGGCTTCAAGGGTGCGCATTTTTGGCTTGTAATAGGACCAAAAAATATCCCACAGCGTAACTGAGGTTCGAGGGGGCAGTATCTTGTCCTGTTAGGGCAGGGCTAGTCACATCTTCGCTTTGCAAATGGATTGCAGATGGACCTGGTAAAGCATGATGGGGGATATATGGGACGGTGACCTCCGTTTCTTGTATAGATGTGGTGGCGCCGGCGATGACACTGGCTTGTACAGCGGGGTTCATCATATTATGAGACGCCGCCCATTCTCTTTTCGTCTTTCTGCCAGGATGCATAGAGGCTTGCGCTGGGGCTGCCTCGCCCTCTCTTGCTCTCTTTGATGGAGGGGGGCATTCTTCAAGGTTGTCCTTAAAAAGAAGAAAAAATTTAGTATGGAAAAGCGATTCCCTTTTTTACAGAAGAAAAATTAGTACCCCCACACCTAACCACAGTGCTGCGTGTCGGAATGAACACATTAGTTTTCTTGTCAAAGGGTGTACATGTCTGCACAAAGAATCCCCCCCCCCTTACTTTTCACATGAAGAAACAGTTTGTTTTCACCTTACAGCGAAGGTATTAGAAGCGAGGCATTGGCCCTTCCCCCCATATAAACCTTCAGCACTCAAAATGGAAAACGAATACTACATGAAACTGACACCCATCCCCTCTTAACAATCCTCCCCCTTTTTTTACAGAAGAAACTCTCCCTTTTCAGTAAAGCAAAACGTAACAATTTGCGAGAAATATACTAGGCTTAGAAATCAAACGTTTTTATTACACAACTTGTGAAAAATAAACCTTGACAAACAGTAGTCTGTAGCCTTAGGATAGAAATCAATGTTTCTATTTTTACCATTTAGAAAACAATTTAAATGTTCCAGTCTATAGGCTTTAAATTAGATAAAAAAAAAGCTCGTTAACCCAGCGAATAGGCCTAAAATTTGTGATCATAGGTAAAATTCTGTTCAATTTACGCATAATATAGACTTCATGCAAATCCTAAGGACTTTTCTGTCTCGCCTTGTGCATAAGAGTTTGAAAAACATAGTTTTCACACCCCCTCCTGGGAATATAAAAGAAAATTTATCGAAAGAAAGCTAGAAAAAAATAAATAATGGCTCTCGTTTTCCTGCGAGACATTTCAAGATGTATCTAAAAAATATGCACTCTAAAGGGCTGTTAGCATCCCCTCCCCCTTTTAAATAATCCCCCCTTTTATATAATGTCCTAAAAATATTTGTTAGACCTTAATTTTGGAAATAACTCGTTTCCCTCTTACATAGAACATAGAATTTCGCGAGCTTAATCAACAGCAATCTCTTTCCGCGCGAAACTGTTTTTAATTTGACGGGAAAAACTATCTTTTTCAGTGAAACCACTGTAATCTAAATCCTTGTATATTTAGCAAAGCCGGATATACACTTGACAGGAAGCAATAATTAAGGTTTTAAATCTTTACGGGAAATCTAAGTCAAGTCGTAGTGGCTTAAATAGCTAAGGGTTGACAGAAGTTGGTTGTCACTTTTAGGTAAGAATAAATTTAACAACAACAGAATTATTTCTAATGAAAGAATTAAAGTCGTAATGAGGGGGGAAGGATGAGGTTTATGTGGTAAAAAAGAGTGTATTTTACGCTTTCTATCGACTATAAACATTATATAGTGGAGTTTGTATTGTGGGGGGAGGGTGTATACCCTGAATTTGAATTTACTGGATTGGTGACTATGTAAAATGATTTTATTTGGAAATTCACTAAGAAAATTTACTAAACAGAACTCACATTATAAATCGATGTAGCCAATTCTTCCAAATCAATAATATCAGATGCTTGTTCCATTGTGTCTTAAAACTTTATGATAGTTTAACCACAACGCATGTCCGTTATATACAAAATCTCAAGGGCAAATTGTGATGTAATGGGAAACCTTACATAACTTCCCTGATTGGCTTAGGAAGAGACACGTAATCCTGTTTCCCTTTAGTGGATCAATAATTCATCGTCTTTGCTTATGTAATCAATTTCTCAGAAATCCTGTTCCCTCGAGTCGATCAATGCATCTCTTCCCGTTCATGCGCATGTGCAAACTTCGCCCCGGAGTCATTACACATAGAAACAACAAATAATTCGACCTTGAAAAAGGGGGCATTGACCCCATTAGACTCGATCAATAATCCTTGAATAAATTATGTGTAATCAGGAGTAATACCTGGCTCCCTACTAATAACACTTAATAAGTCATAAAAAGTCTCTTTTTGAAAAATAGTACAATAGGTTTATGGAGTCAAACAAACACAAAAAATCTCATAAAAACCAAAAAAGGCAATTTTCTGAACATAAAAACAACTTTGAATCAAATGTTACACTACTGTGCAATAATTTTATGTATTGAAATTCTTTCATATAATTATGAAAGAATTTGATCAAACTGCTAAAACTAAGCGTCAGTTTATAAATATGAAATGGTTGTTTGTCTACCTGTTAATGCTACTTTATCTAATTCATCTTCCAACACAGAAATCGATTGAATAACCAGGTCACTCATAAACGTATCTTTTTGGGAGACATATGGTGAAACACCATGGATTTTCGGCTTTGCCTATCAGCAATGGTTAATGTTCAAATTTCCTGTTTGATTCGCCCCAAGAAGTCCTGATACCGTTTGCTTGCGGCCCTCCCTCCTGACAAATGTATCCTTTAAAAGTCAGTGTTTTGTCTAGTAAGCGCTGAAAATAACGTCTGGTTTCGTCTGCAACAAAAATGTCACTGGATTGTTGTCCAATTAGTGGTGCTCTTGTCAAATTGCCCCTCCCCCCAAGATTTTGCTCTAGATCCCCCCTGAGCCATTATTCTCGCGGAAATTTAATATCTACAGTTGATTAGCAAGTTCACTTTTTCCACAAAATAAGTAAGAGCTTTATTAAGTCAAAAATGAGTAGAACTTAAGTCAAATAAGTTAAATCTTCATCTCTAATTGATAATGTATTTTTGAATGTTCCCCATGATTCGTCGAGTGTTGTGTTAAATGATGTTTCGGATCACTTTGGTTTGGCTATATTAGTTCCGGGTATATTTAAGAATATTAATATTAATTGTGATGCTCGCCCTAAGCATAAGAAATTAATAGTTGATTCAAATACTATTTCAAGATTTAAGCTTAGGATAGAACAGTTAGACTTTAAATTTTTACAAGAAGAATTAGATTTAAATTTGAAGTTTGAGCTTTGGTATGGTAAGATTAAGGATACGTTTTTGGAATGTTGTGAAGTGTCAGGAATACAGAAGAGAAGGATGTCTCTGAATAAACCTTGGATTACAAAGAGTTTGTTACAGTCAATTAATAGAAGACGTTTTTTATATAAGTTGTCAACAAGGAGAAATGATCCTCATGATAAAGTAATATATAGAGTTTATAATAGTAGGTTAAATGCTGCACTCCGACTGGCTAAGGTAGAATATTATAAGCTTAAATTTAAAAAAGTTGAGGGTAACCCGAGTAAGACTTGGAATTTGATTAAGTCGGTGACTTGCCCTGGTAGCGTCTTGATCCGTCCAGATAATATTGGAATGAATAATAATGTTGCAGATGAGATGTGTAATCACTTCGCTACTATTGGACAGCGTGTGTCATCATCGGTGCCAGTATTTGATCAAGATGGAGATTTTCGTCAGTTCCTACCTGAAGATTGTGATGTGTCTGCGTACCTTAAATCTGTATCTATTGATGAATTATTTGATGTTATAAATAATATGAAAAATGGTGCATCAGGAGGCGATTTTATTTCGTTGAAGGTTTTGAAGTCGATATTACCTGTTATATCTAGTCATTTTTTAGGACTGATAAATAATTGTTTAAAAGCTGGAATATTTCCTGATTGTCTAAAGTGCGCGAATGTTATCCCGATATTTAAAGGAGGGGATAAGAATTGTTTTAGTGATTATAGACCGATTTCTTTACTGCCATTTATTTCTAGAGTGTTTGAAAAGTTGATTCATAGTAGGATGGTAAGTTTTTTAGAGAAAAGACAATTTTTTATTTCTAGTCAGTTTGGGTTTAGGAGTCATCATTCTACAGAGCATGGAGTTTTGTTTTTAACAACTTTTATTAATGATGCTTTAGACAAGGGTATGAAGATAGCTTCGATATTTTTGGATATTACTAAAGCATTTGACTCTGTTGATCATGATATACTAGTTCAAAAGCTATATAGTAGTGGTATACGTGGTGATTTTTTAAATGAGATAGTTAGTTTTCTTAGTGGAAGGACTCAGTGTGTCGTGATGGATGGAATTACATCTAAAATTGAATATATTTCGATTGGAGTACCCCAGGGTTCCGTTTTGGGCCCTTTGTTGTTTTTGGTTTATATTAATGACCTTTGTAGAGCTTCAAGTAATGTGTCTTGTTCTTTAGACCTTGATACTTACGGTACTAAAGGAATTCTACCATGTTTTGCTGATGATGCCCATTTCACCTTAGCTGCTAGAACTGAAAATGAGTTGATGACTATATTGAAACATGGTATTTCTTCGATTGAAAAGTGGATGCGAGTAAATAAATTGAAACTGAATCATAATAAGTCGAATTTTTTGATTTATGGTAGAATTATTGGACATTATCCATGGATTAATAGTATAGAAGTAGGGCACCATACTATTGTAAGATCTACTAGTACTAGATACCTTGGTGTTATAATTGATGAAAGCCTTAGTTTTATAGACCATATTGCATCTGTTAACAGCAAATTGTCTCGTAATATTGGTACTATGCGTAAACTTAGGTATCTTTTTCCGTGTGAAATTCTGAGAATGTTGTATTTTTCTATGGTTCACCCATATCTCATTTACTTTTGTATGGTTTGGTCGAAAACATTCGTAACTCACCTCCATCCGCTCTGCATAACACAGAATATGGCAATTAGAGTTCTTTATGGTAATCAAATTGACCTATCTGTATCGGTGAGGCATCTTTATCGCGAGTATAAAATTCTACCGTTAGCAGGAATATGTGTATTCTATAATGCTCTGTTTATGTTTAAATATTTAGCTTCGGAGTTACCATCATGTTTTTCAGGAATGTTTAGTCTTGCGTCTACTACTCACGATTTTTTGACACGATCTTCTCAGTTGGTGCGAAGACCAGCTATGGTCACGTCTAGGTCTAGGTTTTCAATTCGCCATGTTGTTCCGTTAGTTTGGGAGAGTTTGCCATAGGATTTGAGGATTGTTGGGGGTTTGCAGGATTTTCGTAAGTCGCTAAAGAACCATTGTTTTGATGTGTATATTTTGAATGGATTATTCCACGCCACTTAAGTTTTGTTTTTGAGGAGGGTTTAGTTGCAGCTGAATATGATTATAATTATTATAATTTTGTTGGGTGTTGTTTGGAGGTTCGTTGGTTTTCGGGTCCGGTAAGTTGAGCTCTAATTATGTTTTTTTTGTTTTTTTTTCTATTTCTTTTTTTTTTTTTTTTTTTTGGTTTTTTGATTTATTAGGTGGGTTTTCTCCCGCAAAAGCATTGCTTCAGGGAATCAATGATGTATATATTTTTTTTTTAAATAAACCCATTGTTACTTAAATAATCTTCCAAACATAAAACTACCACAAATCACCATCAATAAATAAATGAAACCGAAAACGAACATAAATTACAATATCAGAGTCAAACTCAAAACGAGCTGAAATTAACATGAGTACCCCCCCCTGCCTGGGGGGCTGATAACCCCCATGCCTTTGCAAGACCATAACAATTTGCACTTTACTGAAAAAAAAAAACAAAACAAATGAACGTGGATTGCCAGTACACATACTGATATTTATTCTTAACATTTTCCTGAAAGTCTTAATAAGTTTTGATTTATTAAAATGTATTTTTTTCGGTAAAGTGCAAATTATGTTGTAGTCTTGAGAAGGCATGAGAGTTGCCCAAGTTCTGACATTACACCAGTAAACAAACAAAAAATAATTACAAATTAGCATTGACAGAATTTACTATAGTCAAAAGTCAAGCAAAGGCGCCAAGGTCAAATGCCAAAACACTACTTAATAACAATATTATATATATATATATATATATATATATATATATATATATATATATATATATATATATATATATATATATATATATATATATATATATATATATATATATATATATATATATATATATATATATATATATATATATATATATATATATAAATATATATATATATATATATATATATATATATATATATATATATAAATATATATATATATATATAGAAGTAGGCTGTCTTCTGTGAGTATTGGTTCGCGGTTCTCACGAGGTTAATTTTTCGTTTATTTATAAAATTGCTTTTTTTCTTCTTCTTTTTTTTCAATATATATGTAGTGAGTAAAATATTGAGTCCTGCCACAAACAAATCTGTATAACTCATTTTAAAAAGTATGAGGTTCGCATCTACATCTATTTTTCTGATCAATATGCTTTGATTTTCACAAGGTTTTGGATTTTCGTTCCCCTTCCAAAAAATCAAAAGTGAATGATTTTTTTGTGAATATTGGTCTTTAATTAAAATGAATTTCTCTCTCAATATTAAAATGAATTATTGGAATTTCTCTCTCAATATATATATCCAAAGTTCGTTATATTGAATTTTCTACCCAATTACTTCGATATACAGAAGTAAAATTAACAATGTAGAGACAGAGAAATTTAAGGGGTGTCGAAAATCTTGTGTAGATGAAGGAATTTGATTTATTGAGCCTCGCAAAGTTGAGATTTCACTGTAACATAAGGTTCTCTTATAGCTTTAACTTGGGTATTGGAACTGAAGCCACCTCCACTCCCTGATGACAGCCTTGTTTTCAGCAAAAAATTTGTGTGTGCTACGCATGTAATGACTGGAATATGAGCTCTCATTTCTGAAATTTCGTGATTAGAACTTTTTGAAAGTTTATCAGCAAATTTTTGAGATAAATATTCGACATGAAAATGTGGTCCTTCCGTGCAAGGAGAAAACAAATTGGGAAACTGGTGAAAAAACTGGTGAAACTAAACGCAAAAATGAGATTACAATACGAAGTCAAATAAAATAATGTTTCGCCACTGCTTGAATTGCGGGTACTGGGACCCATAAGTCAAATATCCACCTACAATCCACATACTAAAATATCTTTTGATGCTAACCCTCCCACTAATGACAGTGCTCCACTACTAAATAGGGGATGTTGGCAATAGCGCTCTCAGCTTAAAGAATAAAAAATTAGTATCCAGGCCTTATCTGCAAGAAAACCGTGCCGTTAAAACATAGTTTTGCTTCAAATGTGAGTAGTATATATTCTATATATACTAACCCTACATTCTAAGCGTACATTCACGCCTACAAAAATATGGTCAAAAGTGTAATAGATTGAAAACTTACATTCAAGCGTACATTCACGCCTACAAGAATATGGTCAAAAGTATAATAGATTGAAATCGTACATTCAACCCTATAAGAATATGCTCAAAAGTGTAATAGATATGAAGCGTACAAGAAACTGTTTTTTTTTATAAGAATTGCACAATGAATGTACCGTTTGACGCAGACATTTTTTATGAGCCAATCAGAGACATTAGAGGTTGTTTAGTATACAATAGCTTGATTTGTGGTTGGGATTTGAATAAAAGGAATGGTTTTCACTACAATTCATATTAGTAAGAGAATTGAATTCAGAGAGAATAGTTTATTTGAGAGGATATTAGTGGGAAAAAAAATGAGTGGTGCATTTACATTATTGGAGATTAATGATGGAGTCGACAGCAGCAGCAACGATATATGAGCACCCAATGTGCCTGTGGAAATAACCGCTGGCTGTAGACTATGCCTTGAATGGGACAGTATGTATGCTAGATACGTGATATCATTAAGCAAGTTTAAACAGGAGGAGCAACTATGTTTTGCTGGAAAAGTGAATATTCTCCATATAAATAAACTTCGGTCAGCATTAGATGTCCTATCGAAATATATTGATGAGAACAAAATGCATCAGTGAATACTATTATTGTAATTATTTTCAATAAAATTTGTTTCTAAATCAAAGGTATTTTTCTTTCTATAGTAGACTAGCGTATATTTTATAGAGTAGAAAAAAATACAATTCTGGTTAGTCTGAAATTGGTTGTGAGAGTGTTAGGACTCTAAAAAATCGATAGATTTGAGAAAGAGCGAATCATGAGGAATCTAGTGTTTTTGGGAAAAACATTTGATTCTAGATGACGATTTTCTAGAGCTGTCTATTCAAAGGAAGATATTTTCTCGGACAATTTTTTTGTTGTTGGTAGCTCAGTTTCATTGTGGCAGTGAGAGTGTCAACACATGAAAAAATGTTCCATACATGTCCCCTATGTATGTACACACTGGGTAGTTGGTCATCATTTGAGACTTGCACAATGATTGATGAGTATGATGAAAAGTTTGGATTATGCAACCCGTGTAAATTGCTTAGAGGATATACTGTAAAATTTAAAGGTTGTAATTCCTGTCTTGAAGAGGTGTGTGACTCTCATCCTAGAGGCCACCTATGCTCCAATCGCCATTATGATAAATGTAATCAGTGGGTGAATACATATCCAGCTATGATTGGAAAGAAATCTAAGCTTGATTTTTTTTTATTGCTACGAGATTGGTATCGTCGTGGTTTTAGATTATTCTGGGAGGAGGAACCGGGTCAGCGATTTAACTGTTGGAACAAGAAAAGAATATGGTTTCTACTTCATCGTTGTGAAGAAAATAGGTGTTATGATTATAAACCCACTGATTTTTTTTTGGCTGTGACGGAATGTGATTCGACACTTGAGGACACTGTTTGTGAAATTGCTTCAAATAAGCAAATTGAAACATGTGAATTCTATAGAATGAATGAGAATAGTATCATTGACTATACAAAGAGATATGACAAGAGTGAAGTCACACTAATGTAGAAAATGTGACCCTGACATTGCAGTACATCAGAATCAGTACACTGTAAATTCAGATAATCTATCAGCACTAGTTGTTGCTGAAAAAGTCCATTAACGTGTAGAAGATTGAATATAAAGTGTGAAAAATTCGTTTTATCATGTACATAAATTTTTACTAATAAACAATTTCACATATGTTCTTTGTACCTTTTATCCGCAGGACCTACAAATCAATATTTTATTCATGGGTAAGTATATTTTCAGCTAAAGAGTCGTTCAATCGAGGTATGTCAACGTAGATGTTGAGAAACTGCTTGTAGGTGTAGCCACATCTGAACATGAAAAAGAGTAGTGCATGAAAGCCACATGTCTTAGTCGTTAAATCCTGTACTCTTCGTTGATTTTGAAGAATGGTTTTCCCACTGCTTTCAATAAATTTGCTGATGTATGGAGTGTAGAATTTATGCGATAGGCCAAGAGGATCAAATAATTCAATATTATTCGTTGTTTCAAAGATGCATAGCCAATGCCCAGTCTTCAATGTCGATGGACTGCTATTAACAATGATTAGGGTATTGTTAACACTTGGAATTTTTTAAATGAAGTCCGAAGGTATGCAATAGGACTTGTACTGGGACATGTATGGATCCATACTAAATACGTTTATTATTTGGTTTGTGTTCATGGTGCTAGTTCTAGTCGAACACTACCGTCGGGCGTGATTTCCCAATAGGTCTCAAATTGACTCAATGATATTAGCGTGATACTCTCAGTCAAAGCATCGGCAAATGTATACTCTAAACGTAAATTCCCTGTTCGTATTATGCTCATATCCTGAGTCCCCGACAAGTCCAAAACAATTACCCCATGATTTTTTGAAAACATTGAATCGGTTATTCCATTTTCAAATAGTTGAGAGTCATGATCTAGGGATTGCATGGTCAACTCGTACAGAGTTCTATAGGATTTTTTGTCAAAAGATAGAGTGTACAGTGGAATACCATTCACTTTACACACAAGGCTAGATAGACCAAAAAAATTAAAATCATGGGGGATTCAGTCCAGGATCCAAAGGTACTGCCACTCTTTACAAAGGCCAAAGCCAATTTTGATGGAATTTCTCCATTGATAAATGATGAATTGCTATAGCTACGAGAGACGGTGGCAATGTGACATTGATTGTTGATCGTATGGGGGACAAGAAGTTTAATGTTATTACCATTGGCTCTTAGCTTTTCCACCGCCATTGCAACAGAGCTCATAACCTGTTGTTTGGACGTGGAGAATTGCTGATGTGATAATGAAATTTGCATCGGATGCTGCAGGAAGTGTTTTTCTCAAAATGAAATTGGATGGGGGCATCTGTAACTATATGTCAATATTGACATTGAGGGATAGCTATTGAAATATATTGATTATCACTTGATTTAATTTTCCAACCAGATGATACTCTTGGCTCAGTGCAGCAGTCAAATCGCCGTTAGTATCAACATCTGATCGGTATTCGTAGCCAAATGATTGTCCTCTCAACTCCTTGTATGTATTTTGTGTCATAATCATAGATTGTATGTAGCTTGCATAGTTGGATAAATTATTGCTAGTGCTCACCAATGTTCCATTATTAAATAAATTAATTTGTTCCAATGGATTCTTTAGAATACAATTCTCATAGGAGACACCGTCGACTGTAGTTAGAGTTGTATTATCTGACATTTTCTTCACTGTAAGATTTAAATAAATAAATGTTGATGGCAAATCAATGAAATAGTCTTCATTGGAAAATATTTGAAAGTGTATATTGTCCGAGAGGGGTTGTTGGGGGTGGACTGGCTTATAGTCGCAGTACTTGCGGCTGGCTCCAATATTTTTAACGTTAAAATAGACTGATGAAAGACCTGATTGATGAATTTGCTTCCTTGTGAGGAAGAAAGAACTTTCTCAGGGAAGAAGTCCTTCTTTTCTCTCGCAATCTTTTCATTTTCATCTTCTTCTGCTGCTTACTTCTCGTAGGTATTTTATTCCTCAGAGCCATCGTTGATGACTTTTGATTCCCGTCTGGGTTGAGACTGATAAGTGAATGACGCGCACGGATCCTTTTCATTCCCTCCCCTTTTTGTTCAAATCTTAATTGCTCACCAATGGCTCTTGCTGAAAATCTAACATTTTCCTTAACACTCTCCTTGAAATTTTTGCCCGACCCCCAGTCCTGTAGTGTGGAGGCAGCAAAATTTGATGCAGCAGGTACAAGATATTTTTTTGCAAGGGGTAGTGCAGAACGAAATAACCTAGCAAACCAGCTACCAAGACCATAGCCAGACATTGTAGTACGCCCCTTGTAGTAGTCCAAGCCATTGCCTATTTGACGTGGACTCAAAGCACCAACATATCAATTGATATCGGGACAGACAAATGGAATTCTTCTATTGTTCATTTTAGGTGATTGTGCTGTCGCTGACAATGGGTTGAAAATGACATGTAATCACTGCTAAGCCTTTTGTTATTGCTAGAGGATCACCCAATTCACTTCTTAGTGTTAACTGACAGAGTTCCAAATACGAAGTGTTTACAGTATCATACTGAAGATGCTTTATATTATAGTGATGAACAAGTTCATGAGATGTTTTTCGTTCAAGAGTACCTAAGAGGGGGTTATTTGAAGTACCAACTCCCTATATTTTCACAAAAGATACATAGAGAAATATACAAGAGTCCGAGGTGAAACCACGTTGATAATCAGAAAAAATAACTTGATTCATTCCGTAATCGGTACCATCATTTTCCCCATTGATCATATTTTGTTTAAAGCCAAGAACGTCTCTCAGATTATCATTGAGAATAATTATTTCACTGTCAAATGGCGTAGTAATGTAAATTCTATCATATTCCAATGAATAATTAAAATGGAATGTACCATTCCTACGATAGGGGATTTTTCTATTGATTGTACGACACAAATCTGTCATATTATCGTATTCAATAGATTTGAGCTTGGCATATGAATATTCACTATATTTAATTGCTGTCACCCATTCATAGTCAGAAAAGATTGTACAATTTAATGGTGTAACTTTTATATAATACACAAAGTCCCTTTTCACGATGTCATAGGTATTTTCGAAATTACAGTCGACTAGAACTACTTCATCCGCACCGTCTAATCTGATGGCAAGAGAAATTTTCGTCCAAAAATCACTTGTCGTATTCAAGTCGTTGTAGAGAGGATCGGAAACATTGGACATAAAAGTTATATATAAATCATTGGTCATTGTCAATATCTTCAACACCGATCCAATAATAAAAATCAGAGTTGTATCCTATCCACCGAACAACTAACTGTTTCTTACCCCTGCGAGTACGAGTCTTTAATATCTTTTCAATTTGATAGATTTCACTATTATTTTTAACTTTTTGTAGTTCATAGTCATAAAAGCCCCCAAGAATCTCTCTATCTTTGGTATCACGCAGGCGATAAGTTATGGTTTTAGTGTCTAGGATTTTTGCCTCTTTAAAAAGTTCTGTGGACTAGAAGTAATTCCCCTTTTCAAAAACATTAGTTGTTCTATTAATTCGAACAGTATCACCAACATTGAATTTATTTTTCTTCTTGACAATCAATTCTTTGGAAAATTGTTTAAGAAAGGTGTCAATTGTATCATAATCAGAATCATGAACTCTCTTTGCGGTAGAGTTGGCCAACGGTTGAAGAGGTTATTGATTATAGATCAACATGATTTTATCTAAATCATGAATAAAAGCCGGTGTATTTTTCAATGTACAATATCTTGAAATTAAAAGTCAAATAGTTCTTATCAATCGTTCGGCCAATGCAGCCTTCATACGACTATCACTATGATAGAACAGTGTACTATATTTCTCTAGTACTTTTGCAACATGGGGATTAACAAATTCACTACCGCGATCCGTTTGAGTTTTGTTACATAAATCCTTTTCGAGAATACTTTCAATGGCCTGAGCAACTTCAACGCCTCTCTTTGATCGGAATGGAATTGCATATGCATAACGACTATAAACACTGATTGCAAGTAGAATGTACTTTTACGGTGTATTATGAAGTCGTTGAATCTCATCTAGAGTGAGGAGATCTGCTTGCATTATATGCAATGGGTAAAAGGCTTTAGTTTTTCGATATTGATTAGCACGAAGTCTATGATTTCTATGCAGATTGTAACTTGATTCGTTTTGTAGATAGTCTCGTACACTTTTAGTGTGAACACCAGTGACTTTGGAAAGAGTAATGGGGGAACTTAAACTCCCCGCCTCACCAATATCTTCATAAGCACCACTCACAACTTCAACCATTTTGGACGTAAACGCGTTGTGTAATGTCTGCTACCCTATTGTATACTTGTTGATGATGAAGACATAAGACATTTTTAATTTTCCCTTGCCCAACTTGTCAAGTTTCCACTAGGTGTGCTATTATTTTCCGAGATTGATTTAAAATCTTCTTCTTCTTCATGTTCATGTTTTAATGCTGTCGATGATTATGATGATGCATATTCATTTAATTTTTTTAGAATTTGTCTATAGCTAATAAGACTTTTGGCTAAGTTTAATGTATTTAGAAAGTTGTATAGACGAGCGCCAAATGATAATAGTCCTTTACGATTTGCAAACATATCATATATTAAATCAAGTAGATTATAGCTCTTGCCCTGAATTATAATTCCTTTCCCATTGCTCTCAACTTGAATATGATCTTGACCACTTTCCATGAGATAAGTTAGCAGTCTTTTACTTTTATAATGATATGAGTGGGGCCTTAGATTTGCAATTATCAAAACAATTGAATCTAAGTCCGTCTTCTTTAAATGTGTTCCAGCATCAGCAGCAGCAGAATCTTGAGGAGATGATTCTTTTTTGTAATCAATAGCAGCAGCAGTGGCCTTCACACGGTGGGGCTTAGGTTTGTCCACTTGGCGAAGTGCATCTTGAAGTAAAAGCAGTTTTTTATCATCCTGAATATTCTCGTTGTCAAGTAATTTATTCAGATTGTTCTCAAAGTGTTCCACGGGCGAGAGAGCGAGTTCTATTGGAGTCAATTTATAGGGTTTTGCCATTCTCTAGAGAAAACTATTTACAAGTCCTGCTATTATTGGCAGTAAAAGTGTGAAAAAGCTACCACCCGCCTGAAGGAGTCGTTTCTTTTTAAAATGTTTCCTTTCTTTTTAGAGGCCAATGTACGTACAATGGAACGATGTTGCTTTGCCTGTTGCTTAACTACTTCTGGCAGTTGAACATTACCCTCGTTCAAATTAAAACAAAGTTCAGATATTAGATTAATGAAGTCATTGTCAATACAATGTTTGAGTACGGCTTTCCTAAGAGGGGGTTTTGAAGTGCTTAGAACTGAAAACAGATGTCCATTTTCATATAGTTTATTCAGTGTCATGATAGCAACTAATAGGTCTTTTTAGTGTTCACGGGGAGATATACTGTAATTTCATTTTCGAAAATATCTGTGACTACACGCAGATCCTCAGGTGTATTTTGATTAAGATCCAATAGGATATAGCCATAGGGTTTATTGGTTACCTGATTGTATGCTGAGAGCAGAAATTTGAGGGGACCGGCATATATTGTTTTATTGAGATCTGTTAGCGAGTTAGAATGACGAACAACTCTGTAGATGATATAGTAGGTACAGTTCAATACAAGTGTTCACATACATTTGCTCTGATGAAAGAGATTGTGTAGAACCAGAGTAATGGAAATCTGTTCATGATGAGAGCGAACATTTAACAGTTGTACTATTTCCTGGGACCATTGTTCAATAAAATCAGCCAGATCGTCAATGATCAGCCAAGAGTTTGGTTCAATAATGCTGAAAACATCAAGTCCCTTTATGAATTGTATCTACACCAATCCCATCGTGGCAATTGCTTTTATTTTATCGTATGACTCCCGCGAAATACTGTAACAATAGTAGATTTTTTTCGGCTTTTCTACAAACATTTTATCGCAATTTTTAATTATTTTAGTTAAGAGTGTTGTTTTGCCTGACATTGACGGCTCACACAGAAACGATCTGAAAGGTGTTTTAAATTGATACATGTTCCCTTCAATAGTTCACCTAGACAACTAACTGTAGACTATAGCAGTCTAATGACTAAATAATTTCCCTACTACTACTATCCTGTTCAAGAATAATAATAATAAGGAGAAGAAGACGAATAAAGAATCATATTTTCTTTTATTATATGCATAAAAAAGTAACAATACTTAAAAAATACTACATTGAACATGAAAGCACATTAAACATGAAAAAAAACACCTTTTCAATTTATTTATATAAAAAAATACAACATTTACAGAGGCACAGAAAAAAACACTTAAATAAATACACTTTTTTTATAGAAAAAATACAACATTTATTAGAATAAAGCACTTGAAATAATATAACTTTTATTTACACCATTTTAAATTTTGGGATCCCCCTCCCCCCCGGGGGCAGCCGCTGCAGCGGCCGGGGGATCCGCTGTGGCGGCCGGGTGCCCGCTGTGGCGGGGCTGGGAAGCGCCGCGGGCCGGAAAGCGGGGGCTTGCGACGGCGGGCCCAGGCCGGGGGCCTTGAATACTGGAAATCTATCTGCATTGCACACACACACACACACACACATTGAAAAGTTATTGTGGTATAGGAAACCAGAATTTAATTGAATTTAAAAACACACAATCACCCAAAAAACCATCTTACTCAAATTTTACTTTTTTTTAAATGAATTTAAGTAAAATTTCATAGACAGAGGGGTGTTCTGTTATATGTAAAACCAAAACGGGATGAAAATAAATAGTGGACATGTGGTAGTGCCTTCACGCCATCCTCAAGTACATAGACTTTGTCCGATATGGCCGACATGGCGTTTTTCTCAACTCTAACTGTGTAGTTTTTAAATTGTAAAGAGCGTATCGCCATGACTTTCGCTCTTGGGACTAGACTACGTTTCACACAGTTTCTATACACACTCATATCGAAATTATTTTTTACAAAGTGTGTAGGTACCCCCTTGCAAACTTGTTTGATATCATTGCTGTGCGTTTCCACACAGTATACCTTCGGACCAGGAAACACACAACTGGACATCAGATCGCTACCCGTTTCAGATTTTAGCATTAATAATTGATTAGGGGCCTGGTGTTTCACTAGCTCTGGGTAGAGGGATTCGTCCCAATTAGTGTAGTCCATTCGTGAGCTAATTTACTCGCTATTTTCCAAATCATTCAATAGATTTTCAGTTTTGACTTTTAAAAGGAGTGCATCAGTTTCTCTGTAATACACTTGAACTTGTCCCTCAATCGGCCACTGTACCTTGCATACATTATAATAAAATGACAACATGAGTTTCTTGGATATTTCAGTTATTGCCCTCCCACCTGGAATATTTTTATTTAAAACAATGCTTCTTTTCTTACGGTATAGGAGCACCATATCAGAGTCTATGATTGTGAACGATGTGAAGTTTGGATCCGCGATGTTTCGAGCACAATCTTTGGGATTGGTTATAATGTCAAATCGACTTCTGTTTCGTATACTCTCGCGCATTTTACCGAAAGCTGAGTTACAAATGAGTTTATAGACTTCTTTTTCAACTTTGGTTTTCGCTTGTGAACGCTTACTGACAAAGGTGTCAATAAAAGTTTTCATGAAAGGCTTTTGATCAAATTAGAGGGCTCTATGAATCTTTGTGACCTTGAAACCATTGGACACCATCCATTTCAATAGCACGTGATGAACAACGATATTCTGTTTCGGGTTGAGGTCGGCAATTAGTTTTTGTTTTGTAGGTACCCAGTGCATACTCCCGTTCTCTACTAAAGATAAATTCTAGGTGCTCTGAGAGTCTCTATCCATCGGTATATTCATGCACGGGAAAAGAAACTCTTTTAACGAATCAAGGGTAGCCATGGGTATTTCACCGTCAATTTAAAAAGAACCATGCCTATGTCCCAATCTCCTCAACACTGGAAATGTCGGAGAAATTTAAAATATATGGATTTTTAAGCCATTTTTAATTGCCAAAAGGTAAACAGTAGTGAGATATTGCCGATGGGTAAAGAGAATTCATATCCAAAAAAACTGCGTCCGACTTTTCATCGGTGTGCAGTCTGCTCGGATCAGTTTTTATGTTACAGTCCCCGTGAAAAACACACCCATCTGTCATTGGTGTTTCTAAAAACAGATATTGATCAGTGTTGGTGATCAAACTTATTTACTATTTGCTAATATTAAGTATACTATCCATCACCAGATTAGGAGTGGAAAAATAATAACCTAAATCCAACCCAATTTACCCATAGATTTTATCCTTATTTTTGCACACAATGTCCAGAAGAGTGAGTACGTCACTGGCCAAGTATAGTTTACAATAATCCCACCCTTTTTTACACCCACCCATTGGCCAAACCCATTTAACAAAATCCTAGTCGCTAGTGTTGTATTCACTCTCAGTAAGAGAAATGTAAAAAGCTTCAATGGGCGGTAGTGACACCTCATCTAGCCTCGAGCCAGAGTTGTAATAATCATATGGATATATACCCTTACACGTTAATAAATCATACATTTCATCATCGGGGAAGCGCTGTTTCAGGAGGGGGAAGCTGTCAAAATTGTCACTTTTCTGTACCTGAATGAATTGACTTAAAGATTTGGGGAAGAAGCTGAAAGAGTGTAAAAAATAGATTCTATTAAGGAACGTGTTACCCTTGTCAACTGTTTTCAACAGGAATTCCAGCAGCAGTTTTCTCCGATGATTTGTGTATTATTTTATATGGAAACTGAACATCCATCCATGCGTCATCTACAACTCCACCCAAGACAATGCGCGCCAACGATGGTAAAACAAAATTTAAGTCGTAATTTGAATTGCATATAAAAAAAGGTACGAAATGTTGCTGTCTAACATTTAAATTGCACGACTGATGTGATACCCCCCTAAAGTTGCTCCCATCCGATATAATTTCCTGCCACAAGTGATCATGGTCGATCACCTTCCTCCTTCCCCCGTTCCCAACACCATCACCAAATTCCCCCTTACAAACCCAACATATTTTACGATTTTTAATGGTCATTATGTCATCTGGTAATAGGAGCATAGGATTGTTTGTATAACGAAGGCGCGAAATTGCACCGTTCGATGTTTTGATTAGACTGACCAATGTCGAGTGCATGCAGTCTTCACCGTCACCCAACATCTCAACTACATCCAGCACTTGCATGGTTTTATTGGAATCTCGTTGCGCGTGAGCATAAGAGACCCCTATGGTTTCATGTATTTTAACATGATTTGAATTTGACGAATCGCACACGTCTTTCAGTTTCGATTCACAGTCTAAAGCGATTTTATTGCTCTGTAGGAACGCGTTTTCAACATTTTCAAAACGTAGGATGCCTCTATCTCCGCTTACCGTTTCCACAGCCTGGTATCCATAACGTTTACAGTGTTTCATGTGATGCTTTAACTATAAATCAGTCCAAAATCTGGAGAGACATGTTGGACAGTAGTAACGTACACCCCGACATTTCTTACCCTCACTTAGATCCCTACTAATATCCGTAATTGGATTGAAATGACCAATTGAATCGGGGTCTGTGGGTGGGGTGTATAGAAGCCACACCCAATGTTCTACTGATTCAATTGAAGGAGCCCGCACTGGAAACAATACATCCTTCATATCGGAACGCTGGCCCTCTTCAAATTCGGTTTCATACTGTAACACCGTGACACCAATCTTTAAATGTGCATTAGCCCGCTCAAAAATATCTATTCCTTTTAGTGTCACGGGAAATTGACCATTTAAACAATTAAAATCTACTTTGCTGAACTTTGAACCCTCCCTACCATTAACTGCCATTTTATTCCACTTTTTTTTCGATGCATCTTTTTAAAGTGGCCTGTATACTGCAATTCGAAATGTATACTTGAAACACTGTAGCCTCGTGTCGAAACGGATTTGTTGTATCCCCTTAGTCCCCTATAAATCTGAACAATATTTTAATTCAATTGCCCTCCCTCCCCCATGCCCACCTCTTAAAATAAAATCCTTTTTGAATATAAAAGTATTAGCATTAAAACTTTCAATAAATAAAACCACCGAGCCACTACCCCCCTCGTTATAATTTTCCCACTTACTTTGAATACTATTAGCCCAATTAAGAAAAACCTACCCATAATTTGATAAATGCGGGTGAATTGCCAACATCTCTGTGTGCAAGTATTTCGAATACATCTCACCCGCATTTTCATTTAAAAAAATATTTTTAGTGCTATTGATGCTTTTACACTGACCCCCACCCCCCACCCCCCCCTCTGTTGTTCCAGAATGGCTCGAATCTTATTAGTATATGAATGTGTAATGGCCGAGGGATCTGTTATTATATCCCCCGACACTGGAGAGTTGAAGGGATCACCGAAATTGGCGCTGTAGACCTTTGTGTGGTGCAAGGCAGAGTTGGACAGAAAAAAAATCTGGAAGAGGGGATAGTTGTGTTGTTGTTGTATTACTACTACTAGTACTAGGTATATCATTAAGCGGAATGGGGGGGGGGGTGACATAGAATTGTCAATAACACCACCCCCAGTCTGTTCAATAACATTGATTGGATGTGGCATGAAGTCCCCTAGGCCTGCTAGCACATATTCCAAAGTGTTTTGGGACATTTGATAAAGCCAGCCTGTATTTTCCTGTGTTGGAATATCGTTATGAGGACCCAGTTCAGAAGGACTAGTAATATCACCTAAATGCTCATGCATAAATCTATCTGCCTAGTCCGGATCCTCAATCATGTCAATATCACAAGTTAAGTCGTCTAGGCTAGCCATATCCCCAAAAATATCATTAAGAAAACCACTATGCCACTCCATATTGTCTAGAATTAATGTAGGTTCGTCTCTGAACTCCATCGGTGGTGCTAGAGTTGGTTCAGTAAATGCTGATGTCTCATCACTCAATGGCGCTGCTATATCATTAATCTATAGAAAAAAAGGTTTTATTTTCTATGTGAAATCAGTATTATTTCATAAAGTTGAAAAATCATGTTCATTTCTACTCGTATGTTTCCCGAATATTTAACATGTACGATTTTTCCACACCAGCCCCCCCATCAAACTCAATTCCTCCTAGAATTATTTAAACTAAATACATACCCCCGCCCTAGAAAGTTCAGAAAAACACAATAGCCTTATCTATAGTGAAGCATTTTTCTACTCGTAAACTAATTTTTTAAACTAAATAGTTACCACCACCCTCCTCCCACAGACAGTTCAGAAAAACACAATAGCGTTATCTGTAGCGTAGCATTTTTCTACTCGTAAACTAATTTATTAAACTAAATAGTTACCTCCACCCTCCTCCCTCCGAAAGTTCAGAAAAACATAAAAGCCTTATCTGTAGTGGAGCATTTTTCTACTCGTAAACTAATTTTTTTAACTCAATAGTTACCCCCGCCCCCCCCCCTCATAAAGTTCAGAAAAACACAATAGCCTTATCTGTAGTAAAGGATTTTTCTACTCGTAAACTAATTTCTTAAACTAAATAGTTACCTCCGCCCTCCTCCCTCCTAAATTTCCGAAAAAAACAAAAGCCGTATATGAAGTGAAGCATTTTTATACTAGTAAACAAATTTCTAAAACTAAAAATTTACTCCCGCCCTACCCCCCCATGAAGTACAGAACAAAAACATAATAGAAGTATCTCTCTTGGCGCATTTTTCTAGTCGTAATCTAATTTCTTAATATAAAAATTTACCCATACCCTCGTCACTCAGGGAGTTCAGAAAAACACAAAATTCATAAGTGTAGTGGAGAATTTTCTACTCGTAAACTAATTTTTTAAACTAAATAGTTACCCCCGCCCTACCCCCTCAGAAATTTCAGAAAAAAAACACAATAGTCTTATCTGTAGTTAAGCATTTTTCTAGTCGTAAACTAATTTATTAAAATAAATAGTTAACCACGCCCACCTCACGCAGAAAGTTAATAAAAACAACATAGCCTTTTCTCTAGTAAAGCATTTTTCTAGTCGCAAACTAATTTTTTAACTAAATATTTACCATCGCCCTCCTCCCTCAGAAAGTTCAGAAAAACACAATAGCCTTATCTGTAGTGAAGCATTTTTCTACTCGTAAACTAATTTATTAAACTAAATAGTCACCCCCTCCTCCCTCAGAAAGTTCAGAAAAACACAATAGCCTTATCTGTAGTGAAGCATTTTTCTACTCGGAAACTGTAAAGTTACCCTCTCCCCCCTAAGACAGAGCAGAAGAAAACACAACACACTTATCTGTATTAAAGAATTTTTCTAGTCGTAGACTAATTTTTAAAACTCAAACTTTACCCCCTCCTCCCTTGAAAACTGCAGAAAAAAAACACAATAGCCTTATCTGTAGTGAAGCATTTTTCTACTCGTATGTTTCCCGAATATTTAACACATACCATTTTTCCATACCATCCAACAAAACCCAATTCCTCCTAGCATTTTTAAGTAAATAATCACGTATAAGTTAGAGGTAAAATATATACACTTACAAATTCAGACTGCACTTGTAGCCTACATCTGAAGTCCCTGGCAAAGTATGAAGGGTGGCCTCCTCCCGATCTTGAGCAGACAAAACCGATGCATTATGAGAAAGCATCTATTCCCTCTTGAATTTTCTACCAGGTTGCATAGTGGTATGTGCAGAGCTGGCACTGGTATGAGAGGGTCCTGGTTGGTCCAGAGAACTTGTAATGGATGGCCGTGCAGCTTGCATTGATGTGGTAGCATTCCGTCTTGGTCTCTTTTCCGGGGGAGAGTAATTGTAGGAATCCTCTTCCTTAAAAAGAAGACAAAATTTAGTATGGAAAAAAAACGATCCCCCTTTTTTACAGAAGAAAAAATTAGTCTGCACGAAGAATCCCCCTCCCCCGCCCCTCCCACTACACCAAATCTAGTACAATTATTTAAAATATATATCTTAAGAAATAGTAAACCATATTAAAAGCTAACCAGACACAAAACTTCCGTGGTGTGTGTCAGAATTACCACATTAGTTTTCTTGTCAAAGGATATACGTGTCTGCACGCAGAACTCCCCCTCCCCCTTTACTTCTTATTCGAAGAAATAGTTTGTTTTTTCACCTTACAATGAACGTTTTAGAATCGATACATTGCCCCCTTCCCTGTCTTATATTTTTATAAAAGCCTCTTAATCATCTGTTAAACCCTTTTGCTTTCATCAAATACATCTCGTCTAATTTGGCCAAAAAAAGAAACTCTTTTGTCAACGAGTCTTGAATCGCACATTTCCATCTTTTTGTTTTGTTAATCCCGATAAGATGCATGCCAATGTTGTTTTGAAATTGTCACTCTTGCTAACATGATAAGACACAGATGCCTTTATTTAGCCCGGAAAAAGACAGCACATTTTAGATGGACGATGGGAAAAGGATATTTTTGAACGAGATATGTAAAACTACAGAATTATGCTCATAACAAAGCAATGGAAAAGGGGGGTTTTGTTTTACATAATAGAAAAAAGCGTGCTTTGCCTTTTCTATCTAGTATACGCATCATATTTTAGGGTTTGTATTCTTGAAGGGGAGGGGGGCTAAGTCCCCCTGAAATTTGAATTTACTGGTAAAATACTTTTTATCTGGAAATAAATTAAGAAAACTATACTCACATTGAAAATACTAATATCCATTGTTTCAAAGTTAATAAAATTCAATGTACTATGTTCGATATGTTAAAACATAATGGAAATTAAATTGTAGTGCATGAACATTTTATACGGAATTTCAAGGACGAATAAAAACGGATGTTACCTCGAAAAACCACTGTGGTTGAGTTACATAATTTCGTGCATGCTCCCAGAACATATTTGACTACTTTATAACATACCAGTTTTTTAAGAAAAAAAACCTGTCCGCTTAAATTATATAATTAAGACCATACTCACAAAACATGTTTGACCACATTATACCTTGCCAAGTTTAAAAAACCTTGACTTTAGTTTCATAACATGTATTATAGTGTGCCAACTTTTAAAATATTCACGTGTAAGTTTAATGACACAGCCATGGGTTTTCCTTGTGAAATTCCAATGTATATTTTCATGTAGGTTTTCAATCTATTACACTTTTGACCATATTCTTGTAGGGTTGAATGTATAGTTCAAACCTTTTACACTTTTGAGCATATTCTTGTAGGCATGAATGATAGTTGAATGTATCGTTCAAATCTTATACACTTTTGAGCATATTCTTGTAGCCGTGAATGTATAGTTGAATGTATCGTTCAAATCTTATACACTTTTGAGCATATTCTTGTAGGCGTGAATGTACGCTTGAATGTAGGGTTAGAATGTAGGGTTAGTATATATAGAATAGATACTACTAATGTGCAAGTAAACCTGATCAAAGGTTACATTTCTGAACTGATCAATATGTCTTATCTTGTGTATGATTCAGATATTGTTTTTTCTTTAGTATAAGTAGTCGACGTTTGATGGACCATACCTTACCAGTTACGCTAGTATTTTTACACTTTATCAGCAGATGCTTAATAGTCCTAACGAAAAAATAAACAAAAATCTTTCTTCTTTTCGAGTTAGCGAAAACTTTGTTTATTGGATCACTTATTTCGTATGTAGAAGAGTAACAATTGGCAACCCTCCCACTAATGACAGCGCTGCACTACTATAAACAGCATATTGCCAATAGCGCCGATACTCAGTATCATCTTGTTAGAAAAAATCTTTTTAAAAAAAAAGCAATAATCACCGAGCAAAGCTTAGTCCATTAGTATACAAATTATTTATTATTTGTATACAAATATTATTATACAAATTATTATTTGTATAAATAAAAAAAGAAAAGATAAAAAAATCTTTGTTATTTTAGCTAAATCCAGAAGGTGCTTGGTTCCTATTTTTATATAAAGTAACTATGCTTAATAAGGACTATGGACTTAATAAGGACTTAATAAAGTCTTACATAAGGACTTTATTAATAGTCCTACCGAAAAAATAAACAAAATCTTTGTTCTTTTAGCTATACCCGGACGGTGTTTGGTTCCTATTTTTTAAGGGTCGTCTAGAATTTGTTAAGTGCAATATTGACGAGGCTATACGCTGGTACACCATGTCTTGGAAGTCTCAAAACATTTGGCCTCAGTTTCATCACATATGCTATTGGGAATTGACTTGGTCTCACTGGTAAATATCTATTTTGTGTTATTTTATAATATTGTTTATTTTATTTTATCGTTTTTCTGTTGCTTTTATCTTTCTTTTATCTCTTGAGGGTCTTTCTTTATGTGATGTTATCATTTTATTCTATTCCTCTATGTTTCGTTTTATAATTATATTCATTCTTATTTTAAACTTATTAAATTTTTAATTTATAGCCAGCTGTTTTGTTTTTTCTGGATTGGGATATTATGTCGGAGTATATAAAAAATTGTCAACAAATTTGTAAATCTTGAGATTAAACCTTGAGTAAAGAAATCTTGAGTAAAAAACCTGAAATCCCTCTCCTCTTTTCTTATGTGCCTGCAATAATCTTTCTCTGAGAGGCTGATAAAAAGTAGTATGTCAAAACAAAGGTTTAATAGCAAGCAGTTCCATTCTTTACAAAGGATTGTGCTATTAGATGTTCGGTATTGAAACAAAAGAAAGTAAATTTTTATCAAAGCCTTTACTGAACCTTTACTGAAAAAATATAAATGTTTTTACTTTTATAACTTTAATAAATCAAATAATATTAACATTTTGATTACTAAATATCAGTATGTGTATATTAAACTGACAGTTCATATTCATTTGTATTTTTTCAGTAAAGTGCAAATTATGTTCTGGCCTTGGGAAGGCATAGGGGTTTTGAGCCCTACTTATGTTAATTTCTGCTCGTTTTGAGTTTCACTTGGCTATTTATTGTAATTTCTGTTCGTTTTGGGTTCATTTATTTATCGATGCTGATTTGTGGTAGTTTCATGCTTGGTAGATTATTTTATTTTATTTTTTCTCGTTTTTGGTTTAATGGAGTTCTATACTTTTCTTTGAAAAACTTATTTTGTTGAAACAGTTTTTTTAATTAATGTCTGTTCGTTTTATATTGACATAATCTTTTCAGGGAAAAAGATAACAATTCATTAATTCTCTTCTTTTTTTTGAGAATTTACACTTTGGCCTACTATTTGTATGCTGGATAGAGTTGTTCAAAAGTTTCTAGCAACATACACCGTTTTAAAAATCCGGACGCAAATGGTTGTATCTAATTTAGTTTTACACCTCCTCTAGCTGACCTGAAATAGAAAACTTGATACCATTCATAGAAAAAATCCGATTACTTTATTTGATAGCTTTGATACACTTACGCTACTTTTATTTGGTTAAATTTTAAGAGCAGAAGTTGCCCCGAAAGTTTGAACATAATACCCTCAGTCGTTCTTGGGATACTGCTGATATGCCATATTGGGAATTAGCATTAACACAGTGCATGTTGATTTAATCTTAAGGTAACATTTAGTTTTTAAGCATAATGGGCAAATAGGAGGGTGGGCTTGGGAGGGGGACTAGTTGCCCTCCAATCACTTTCGACTATTTAAAAGGCATTAGCCCTTTCTATTTTCAATCGAATGAGCCCTTTTCGAAGTTCCTACGACAACTCCTTCGATACGAAGTGCCCTGGTCTAAAAAAAAAAAAAAGTAATAATACTATATTGTACCCACATCGATCTTTAATATTAGAATGTAAAGCGTTCCGGTCACTTTGACTATTAAAAAAGGCAATATCGCTTTCAATTTTAAATCGAATGAGTCCTTTTTGAGTTTCTACGACAACACTTTCTATGAACACCTTATATATATCCCAGGGCATAAATTACAACCCTTGCCCTGGGGGCTATGATGGGGTTGTCATCCTCAAAGACCTAATTTCCAGAATTTTCAACTACGTAAAACAAAACGGCTATCTCAAAATTTTGATTGTATGTGTTTGGGGAAATGGTGGCTGTGAGAGGGGCGTTAGTTGCTCTCCAATAACTTTCAACTATTAAAAAAGGCGCTAGCCCTTTCAATTTCCAATCGAATGAGCCGTTTTGAAGTTTCTACGACAACGCTTTCAATAAAAATCTTATATTCCCCCAGAACATAACCTACAACCCTTGCCCTGAGGCCTGGGGTGGGGGGGAGAGGTTGTAATCCTTAAAGACCTAATTTCCTGAATTTTCAACTAAGTTGAAAAAAATTGCTATCTCAAATTTGGATTGGATATGTTTGGAGAATTTTCGGGTGTGAGAGGGGGGTTAGTTGCCCCTCAATCACTTCCAACTATTAAAAGGGGCACTAGCCCTTTTAATTTCCAACGGGATGAGTCCTTTTTGAAGTTTCTAAGACAACACTTTCTATAAAAAAAAAAACACCTTATACGACCCCAGGGCATAACTTACACCCCTTGCCCCGAGGGCTGTGGGGGGGGGTTTTAATCCTCAAAGAGCTAATTTCCAGAACTTTAAACTACGTTGAACAAAATGGATATCTAAAAATTTTTATTGGATGTGTTTGGGGAAATGGTGGCCGTGAGGGGGGGGGGAGTTAGTTGCCCTCAAATCACTTTTGACTATTAAGAATGACACTAGCCCTTTGAATTTCCAATTGAATGAGCCCTTTTTCAAGTTTCTACGAAAAAGCTTTAAATAAAAACCTTATATGCCCCCAGGGCATAACTTACAACCTTTACCCTGAGGGCTGTGGGGGGACTGTCATCCTCAAAAATAAAATTTCCAGACCTTTCAACTATTTTGAATAAGATGGCTATCTCAAAATTTTGATTGGACGTGTTTGGATAAATGGTGGGCGTGAAAGAGGTGTTAGTTGCCTTCCAATTACTTTCGTTTATCAAACAGGGCACTATCCAGTTATATTTAAAATCAAATGAGCCCTTTTTGAAGTTTCTACAATAACGCTTTCTATAAAAACCTTATATGACCCCAGGGTATTACATACAAACCGTTATTCGAAGTCTGTGGGGGAGGGGGACTTATCCTCTTCAAAGACCTAATTTACGGGTCTTTCAACCACGTTAAACCAAATTGCTGTCCAAAAATGTTGATTGGGTGTATTTGGGGAAATGGTGGGCCTGAGAGGGGGGTTAGTTGCCCTCCTATCACTGTCGATTATTAAAAAGGCCACTAGCGACAACTCCTTTGATACGAAGTGCCCTGGTCTAAAGAAAAAAAAAACATTTTGCCAACATATTTCTTTACTTCGACAGCGCGATTGTGCTGCCTATGATAGTGGATCGTTACTGCGTCATATGTTTGACGTCTGCAGGTGAAGAGCGCTTGACCAAGGGTGTTTTCTTCTCAATATAATTAGATATTCTATAAAGTCATCTATTTATTATAATAGAGGTTATTGCGTATGCATTTTATAATAACATAATAATACATTTGTAATAGTAATGGTGTCTTCGTGACTTTAAGGAAGCCCAAAAAATAAATATCTCTGCAGCACCATTACCCTGAGGCCAACACTGATACATATACTCCTCCTCCATCCTAATCCCATAGCTTACCTCGTTTCACCCTGCTAAGAAGTGACTTGATTTTTGTTTGGCCCTCGGCGGTTAGTCGACAAGAACAATTTTTGGCAATCTATCATTTTTCATCTGCAGAAAATGCCAAAAAATGTGATTTTGACCAGCTTTCTAGGCATGTAATGTGAGAAAGTTGTGATGGCTAGGAGACGTTTTGCGGATGAAGGATGAGAGATTACCCAATAGCTTAGTTTTGGGCCAACCATCTAGAGTAGGGCCAAGCCAGAATCAGGTCGTCGCCCTAATAGGGTGGAAAGATGTCCTAAGAAAGGATTTAAAGGAGATTGAAACTTCTTCGGAAGGTGTAAAGATAGAAGCTTTGAATAGATTGGGATGGAGGAGGAGTGTTTGCAGCTGTGTTGGCCTAAGGTGGTCTGGTGCTGAAGTTAATTGTTGTTGTTAGTTGCAGCAGTAGTAGTACTCTGTCCTAAGAAACACATCAACGACAATAGGAGTATATGTTCTTAAGTAGTAAGGTAAACTCGCCTAGACTTAAATTTTCAAATGATTCGTGGGTTCTTGATGACACTTTTAGAAAAGTGAATGAATTAATCCAGGTTATGGTGGCCCAGTGCGGTGGAATATGTTTGAAAATTTTGTTAAGACTGAGTTGCTTAAATTAGGAATAAGTGTGGAAGAAAATTGGATTTTAGTTAATGAAAGAATGGGCTCCGAGACCGAGTGGATTCGTTCGCTTACCAAGTTAGTGTTATTAAAAACAGATGTTGGAGGCCGTGAAGATGTATATTGTTTTGAAGAAAGTGATAACGGATCTGAGTACTAAGATTAAGATTCTAGAAGCTATGATATTAATAACGATCAAGTCTTTCTGTAAAATTTGGATGATTCTAAACGGTTGTAGAAATTATGCAAGATATCTTCCAAAGTTATTGTTTAAGGTTCGTCCTAGGTGCTTGTTTGAACTATCATATATAAAAAGAAGCTCTTCCAAAAATATGGCTCCATCCCTTATTTATAGCTATAGTGACAGAAAGACTCAAATGGCTAGATCACATCTTACGCACAAATAGTGAAAAATGAGTGAAAAATTGAGCTCTTTGGCAACCCATGTTGGATCAAGCGAAATTAAAGTCCCTCGAATCGGCGGGGGGGGGGGGGGACATAAGAAAAATTTAGAAGGGTTAAAGGGAGTAAAGAGTGAATCAATTAACTTAGTAAGGTTAAGAAGGAGCATGCGGAGTTGTTTGGGCATCGGGTGACATGGTACTAGAAAGAGTTATCAGTAGTATTAGTAATTGGCAAAATTTTTCTTTCATGTTAGTTTCAAACAAGAATGGCGAACTGCCGTAGAATTTATGAGCCAACTTGTATCGGAAAGCAAATGGTCAAAATGCATCTACGCCTACATGAAATGTGCCTTTTTGCTGATGCTAGGTGACAGAATGACATCCAGGGAGAGGGACGAGGTTAACGCTTTGATGCGGTAAGATTTACGTTTTTATTTTTTTTAACTTTAAATATATTTTCTATTATTTCAGTAACCATATTGCACGGGATTGTGTTTTCAATATTTTATTTTGCGGTGCAGAGGGGGGGGAGGTGAATTGTAAAAAAAAAAACAGCAAAGAAAAGGTGGCTTTCTATGAAAAATTAAAAATAATAGTTTCGTTGAAATGAAAGTAAAGAGCGAAAACGTGATATAAAACTTAAAATTGCATAAAGCTTGAAACGATTAGAAATAATTATGAGGAAAGAATGGCTTCCCAACCCCTTTTTCACCTCGCCGTTTTTTAAGCTGAAGTTTTACTAGTGTTATACAAGCAACAAAAGGTAAAACAACGAAAAACTATTCTGTCATTGAAATTTGGATAAAAACAAATGTACCTTTTGGCTTGAACAGTGGTCTTCAACAAAACAAATCAATAAATATTTAATAAAACTTTTAAAATTAAAACCAACAATAAAGCAGGCCCGACATCATTACTTAGAGAAAGTTCAGGCAGGACTCTAGTTTCAAGTTCAGTTTCTAGTTTATGACTCAAGCTCATTCCTGGCTGAACTTGATTTAAGTAACATTGTTTTTACAGTTTTATTGTTGGTTTTAGTTTTAATTTTTACGAATTACACTTTTAAGTTTAATTATACATTTATTTATTTGTTTTGCCGAAGACGGTTGTTTGAGCCGAAATATTCATTTAGTTTCCTCTAAATTTCAATCTCCTCCAGTGATTCTTCGGTTGTTTCAGAAAAGAGCTGTAATGATAGTATCGAAGCAGGCAGAAATGTCGTATGAAGAGCTGCTGACAAAGTTTAAAATACAAACTGTGATTCTGAAAATTTCTGATCCACCCAATCCAAAAAAACCTTTTCCCCCCTCTATCCACAACAAAACGACTCCCGCGTAGGGTTGCAGTGCTATTGAGAAACTTCAGCTGGTACGCTGTGTCCATCAGCGGTTAGCGAAAAGTTTTATTCCTAATTTTGTAAATATGTATAACGAAAGTCAGGAGGATTGATTAGAGTGTTTTATGTTTTTACTTCTTAATGTGACTATACCAAAGGAATTTGGTAGTGCCAAGAAAATTTTGGTGAAAATAAAAATTTATCTATCTATCTATTTGTTTGCCATTTGTTGTTTGTGTAATAAAAAGGCAGTTTGGCTTTGGTCGTTATTTATGTTTTACTATTGATTTGCTGAAAATATTTTGAGCGTAATAAATATAGCCACAATGGCTGAGCTATAGTATTGAATACTGTTTTTTTGTGATTGGCTTTCAAAACGTTTGAACTGAAAATAGAGAGAAGGCTTTGACACTTTAAAATAAATTTGTATTGTTATTTATTATACTATTCTATTGATATTTATACTATATTATATTTATGTATTATCATATTATTATTTTGTTTATTATATTATTTTGTTGATATCTATATAATATTGTGTTTATATATTCATATTTATTATTTTATTTAATATATTAAAATGTTTATTACATTTTTATTTGTTATTCAATTTATTGTATTAGAATTCAGAAGCACTTGCGCCACTGACAGAGCTGCGTTGCCAAGCAGAACTGGAACTATTCTAAGCAAGTTTAATTTTAACTCAATGACATTCGGATTTCAATCAAAAGTAAAGATATATTTGATCCAAACTAAAAATTTCTTGAAAACAAGTCAATTCATTTCTTTCTAAATATTTTTTGCTGATTCTAAATTGTTTATGCCTAAGTTGGTGCTTAGAAGATAGACTAGAGAAATAGATTAAAAATTATTTACATTGCGCAAAATAAGAAAGAGCCACTTTTGTAAAAAGGCAGAATGTGTAGACCTATATGTACTTACATTTTTTTAAATTAGTCTAAGTTCTGCGTTCTAACCTGATTATTGTATGTTTTCTAGAAGCAAGATTCGGTCAACCTAACTATAATTTGATGTTGAAATCATATGTCTACTGTGCCAAAGAATTTCTTTTACCTTCGGCCGAATGTACGCCAGAAGCAAAAAAAAAGAGAAATAAAATTGTCGCTAGCTTTAGGATTTTGCTTGGTAGCCTATTTTCTTGGAATCACGGCATCAGTGGCTTCAGTTGGGGGGGGGTTGGATTTCCTCTCCCCATGATTTTTCGAACCTTCCCCAACTAGGAATTTCAACTGCCCTTAAAATGTAACTCTTTCGGAATCTTTTCGAGTTTTCAAACGGCGGGAGATTGAGTGACTGTTCACGTCTTTGATTGAGTAAATTCTTATCCCTTTAGCTATTGTTACTTTGTGTATGTTTGAATTTCGGAATCGTGTGTGTTCTATTTTTCTCTGGTTGATATTATATTTTAAAATATTATATATTTGAATCGGCATAAGAACCATAGATGGGATTACTACAAATTTTCCATGATTTTCCCGGAAACTCTTTTCCTGGAAAGCCCTTTCTTTGGAAACACGAGGGATATAATGAGAAACTGAGGAACTAATTGCAATATATTATGTGATTAAGAAAACTTTCTTTTTTACTGGATTCTCACGGAGCACAGATGGCGCTATGTCGCTTTTCCTTCTGACATACGCTTAAGCAGTAATGTAATTGGCTTATGCAAATACGGCATAGACACTAGCCAATGAAATTAAAGCCTGTCATAGACATACGTCATGGCCTACATCATAGATATAAACCAATGAAGTGAAAGCACACTTATTTTCACCGGACGGTAGGAAAGTAATTTATTTTTACTTCTATTGGACTTGCACTTTCCACTGATCCTTGAGCTGTAACTTCAAAGGGGCCACAAACCGCTCTTTACTGTGTGTATACTAATATCTTGCACCACCGACTTGTTTGGGGTCTGCGTCTCGTTCATGTATTAAGGAACTTTTTTTTAAATAGAGAACTTCCCCAATGGAAGCAGAGAATTGCTGGAAAATCATTACCTATGGAAAAGTTTTCTGTGAAGAAAAGTGCCCGTTTTATTAATCAGAAAAACAGTCTTTGTCTACCTGGACTAGAAATGATCTTGGTATGGAATGGTATTCGCATCTTAGGAAAAGATTGGAACTATATCGAAGGAATGTACAGAATTGCTGATGTAGAAGTTACGGAAATCCAAAATCAACTTCAAGGTAAGCTATTAGCTCTGAGGAGCCAGAGAGTTTCCTAATTCTTTATTGAAATTTATCCTAATACCCGTCAATTAATTAATAATTATTCTAAGTTGCAAGGTCATATATTTTATTTATATGAATTAAAATCAAATTGCCATGGCAAATTGTAGAAAAAAGGCCAACACAGATACTCAGTGCGAGAGGCCAACCTGGCATAAACCTTTTTGAGGGTTGTATATGTAGCTTATCATCCATCTGTGACAAGCAATCAGGAAAATAATGAACGAGGTCTTTTATTTAATAAATAATGCAAATAAATTATCATGTTAACAATAAATTGGGCTTGTATATAATAAATTTTATAAGCGTCTATCTAAATGTAATAGATAATACTGTATTACAAACAAATACGCAAATGCTTTGGATAAATGAGTAAAGAAATATAAGTAAACTTGAGTAAAATATAAATGATAATCCGTTTCGGGCAATTTCTCCTTGCTAACCCCAAGCCCTGACATTTTCTACCCCCTATGGCCAACTCAGTAGTTAATACCAGAAAAAGAACAAATTACTGTCAGTGCCTTGCAGAACTAATCGATTTAACAATTCATTTGTGCCGTTTTTTACCAGTGCCTATAAAAAAATGCCTTAGGGCTAGGTTTGTAAATGACAGCGACATTTAGCTTGTGAATTTTTTATCTAAGAGTGTGAAAGCTGTCTTTAAATAAATGATTTTTGATTTCTAAGTTGGTAAAATATATAAGTTGGCAAAATAGAAAAATAAATAAATACGTAAAATAAAAAACAAATAGGTAGGTAAAATAAATAAATTAGAAATGAAATATCAGTAGTTTATTAGTAAATAAATATGAGTAATTTGACAAATGTCTTGAAACCTAAATAGGCATATATGATCCATGTTGGATTTTTTTTTTTTTTGTGTGTATCGTAGCATTCTAAGTTTTTCCTTCCTTTAATAGTAGAATCTAGTTCTATCTTTTTTTATTTCTATCTTTAAAAAATGAATAATAGATTAAAAACACTTCACTCTTTACTAACTTACCTTGTCCGTCTTCAACTGTTCTCTGGGTGATATTTTGGGTTTAGGCTGTTTGTCCTTAGAGGTGGACAGTCATATCCTCAGTTAAGTGAATGTCTGTTGTTACATCAATAAAGAAAGCTGTTTTCCCCTTTTGAATTCCTCTTTTAAACATAAAAGAGACTATTTTATTTTTTTCAAATTTTTACCATTACTTTCTAATAAACAGTACAAACAGAGTTGATTTAAGCTCGGATCCAAAATGTTGATTCTCATTTTCTAATAGATAATAATATACAATTGATCTAAGCTATATATACAAAGGATAAACAAAGGATATACAAAGTATAATATACAAAGGATAAAAGTTGGTTTTCACTTCAGCTGTCAGATATTACAGAGCCCGATTAAAAAATGTCTTCAACCAAAAGAATGTTTTAGCAGCCTCATAAAGAAAGCTATTTTTTTATTTTTGAGTTCCTCTTTTCCAAACAAAAAGGGCATTGCACATTTCATATCAACGAAAATACCCCAAAAAAACCTCAGTGAAAATATCAGCAAAGATAGTTTCAAAATCTAGAAGGGATGGGGGGACTCAGGATTGAAGTAAAGAAGAGACTATCTTAAACAAAATTTAGAATTTTAACTAACATTTTCTAAAAGATTCAGATTATTGACAATTATAGACTAGTTAACACTAGATGAATTGTTTTTGAGTAACCGGTATCAGCTAAGAAACCTTTATAGTCCGTTCAAATTTTCAAATTCTTCTTTCCTTTTCTTTGTTTTTTGAATTTTTCGAACTACACATGAATATTTTTTTGAAGCTAAAGAAATTAATGGTTGTGAAATCTTTAATTTAGAAATAAAGGAAGACGCAAAAGATTACCCACAGAACAGTTGAAGACAGACAATGGAACTGAATTTGTTACCTTCTTTTCTCAGTGATATGTTATTTTATATCTTATATGAAAGCTGAAACTACTGGCTACTTCGCTGCAAAGCTGAATTTTGGTATCAGAGTTGAATCTAGAAATACTTGTATGATAGGTTAAACTACTTTATACGCAGTTAGCCCTTATTTTATTCATAGTTAAAGTTAAGGTAAAACTTTTTAAAAAGTTGAACTGTATGAAGAATATTATAAATTATGAGAAATCTTGAAAAATTATGCTATTCTGGTGGGTGGGGGGAAGGTTTGTGGGATAAAAAAAAACTCAAGTCATATAGATTACAGTTTTCTACAATATTTATCTTTATTTTATATCTTTTTTTCAATTTATCAGTTCATCGTTTTTTTTATTTTGAATTTATCTCTTCTTCTCTCTATTTCTTCCTGGGTGCAAATGTACCCCTATTCCCTCCTTATTTGCGTCACTGCATGAGTACACAGATTGCTCTTACTGTATTTCAGAATGAACTTTGTCAAATTGGCCTCTGAAAACAATGCAGTGCTCTAAATAGTTTTGGTTTACCAACTTTGCCTATAGTTAAACAGTCTAAACGCAAAAGATTACCCACAGAACCGTTGAAGACGGACAATGGAACTTAGTAAAGAGTCTCTTATCTATTATTCATTTTTAAATATAAAAATAAATTGTACAATAAAATGGAGAAAAAATCTTGAATGTTAGAAAAAAAACATTTCTTTCTTTCTCGAGACAACTAACTAGTTAGCAAGAAAATTCTAAAACTTCCTGCCAAGATATTCTTGGAAAGTTCTTACAAGCAAACAACTTTGCCATACATGTAAATTGCGAAAGACGTATAAAGTTGGATGGATTTTGGATAGAAAGGCATAAAAAACAAATAAAAAAAAACCAGCATGAACTACTTTTTGGCTTCTAAAATCCCCTGAAATGAAGATTAGTTTTCTAGGTTATTAGGTTCTAATTGGGACTGATATAATAGACGAATGCTAGCAGTTTCTGAGATCTCACCTATTTATATATTAAGTCAGTAAAAGTCTAGGGGGAATTCAGAAGCTATTCTAATCAAGTCCAAATATTATATTTTAAACAATTTAGCCCCAAAGTACGCGTTAAGAATGTCTCCTACCTCGTAAGATCCCAAACCTCTTCCCCCAGAGTAAAGATTTATACTAAAAAATATAAATTAGTTGGCAGTTAACAAAACTGTTGATGAAGTCGGTAAAACCAAGACAATTTAGAGGACTTGATTGTTTTAAGAAGTCTATTTGACTAAGTTCATTTTTAAAAACAGTAAGAGAATCCGTGTGCTCATTCAATGGTGCATTGAATCTGGTCAGTCAATGGTGTATATAAGAGGGACAAGGGTAAATTTGCACCCAGGACTAGCTTCTGTTGGGGTGCCATTTAGATTAGTGTTTTGTTTTTTTCTTGGAGTGTTCGTTAAGGAGGAGAGGGAGGATGTGTCTAGAAACTAGCATTGCCTCCTGGTGCTAAAAGACCTTTCTTTGCCTGTTTTTTTTTTTTTTTTTTTCAAATACATCAAACAACAAGAAATGATGGACATTTCTTATTCAGGTAAAACTAAAACAAAGAGTGATTTTTCTTCTTTTTTTTCATCGCTATTTGCTTATGGACTTGTTCAAGTTGGCCTTTGACAGGCTCAAATAATGCTTCTAAATTAAAATTGAACAAGAAATGTATTATTTATATTGCATATGTGAATTTTTTAATGTCTGTGTTTAAAATGTATTGTTTGTGAGTGTTCAATGTGTTTTAGGCGCTTTCTGATAGTTTTGGTGTTCATCTCTTATAGTAATCTTTGATCCATTAGCAACTATAAATATATATAATATATATTTATGAAGCAAAGACAATGGACAACTAATAGCAGAATATACTCAAATTAGTCTAAAAAAAAGAAAAAATAAAACATTAATAAATAGTTCCCTAATGACTTATCTACAAAATAGTAAAGGTATTAGTTGGGTGGTTTTTTTTGTTTTTTTTTTTTTTTTGTTTTTTTTTTACAGTTGGCTCAAGATTTTTGCCGAAAGTACGCAATAAGTAATAAATTATTTTCTTTTTTCTCAAGAAAAATTTGTCTTTTCTTACAATTTTTTGCTGTTTTTTCGTTTTTTTGTCGCAAAAAAATGTTGCATATTTTTCTTATATCATAGTATTTTACTTCTTATATATGAAATTAAGTTTTTCTTACATTCTCTTAACAAGTTTTATTTCTAGCCAGTCCTGTCTGGATTACAATAAAAAAAATTTATTTTAGAAAAATTGAATTTGCTATGCTCTAAAAAATTCCAAGTTGAATACAAATGAAAATTTTTGAACCTGTAATTAAATCTAAATTTTAATAAATTAAAAACAAGTCTTTTTAGAGTTGTTTTAGTTCTTCTATGTTATGGTGCACCATCAGTGGCGCTATTACTATTTCATTTATATTATTTAGTTCATATTATTAATTTCAGATAACTCGTATTATTTAATTCATATAGTCAAAGATTCTTCTCTTCTCATTTCTCTGTACTTTTTTGCTTAGATATAATATATATTAATATATAAATTATAATAGGTATAAAACTTGTTTCAGGTGACAAATTTTATCATGACAACCTTGCTTTGGCCCTTCTTTTGAAAGGTACGTGTTTACGTCACATGAAGAGTCCACTTCAAGCTGAAGACACCTTAATTGATTGTATTGATCTCGAATCCAAAATCATTGAAGATACTTATATCATTCCATATGCCATGGTAGAACTAGGCCTCATGTTTATTGAACAGGGGAAGATAAACCAAGGCAAAGTCTTATTAGAGAAGGCTAGGTAAGGGAACTTATATTTCAACATTTCTGCTACAGTTTCATGGTTATATTATTCATATTCTGCAGATTCTATTTGCGCCACATTGGAATAATAATATACCATATCAATAATATAAAATTGTTATTCGTTGTCTCTTAATAGACTGAATTTGTCCTAAATAGACTTTTTAGTACCAAAATAATTTTGGTTTGTATTGTTTACCAAGGGAAAGGAGGTGCCGCAAAAACAAATATATTTAAGTGTGCTGCTGAAAGACTTTAAAATAATACAATTAATACAATTTAAAATTATACACTTAAAATAATTAAATAATACAATTAAGCTTCTCTATGCGGGGTCGGATCCAGGGGGGGGGGAGTACGGGGTTTTGACCCCTAAATTTTTTGTATGACTCGCTAAGAACATAACAAAAATGCATATAAACAAATTTTTGATGCGTTTTTAAAGTAATTGTAAATTCATTTTAAATTAATTTAAATTAATTAATTTGTAAGTACTTTTAAGTATTTGTAATTTGGGTTTGTATTGTTTTACCAATGAAAGGGAGGCGCCGCAAAAACAAATATATTTAAGTGAGCTGCTGAAACCACTGCTGCAGAATATAATCGAATAATATTTCTGTTATCATGGACAAGGCTACAGAATGAAAAAAAAAACTGCGAAGCTCTATATTGGGGAGGAGGGGATACTGCATCCGGAAAATGAGACATTATGGATACATTTAGTAGTTGGGTGGATATATTACGTCTTGTTGGAATCTCATTGGAGATCTTAGATGGGTTTTGTGATAAGTTGATTAAAAGACCGTTGAATAACAATCTAAAGTATTAAAAAAAAAAAAAAAAAAAAAAAAAAAAAAAAAAAAAAAAATATATGAGAATATAGAATGAACCAGAGAAAAGGATGGATTTAGAGGGTTTATTAAGTTTTGTGTAATAACAGAAACGTCGCACCGTGTTAGAACTAACATTATGCTGAAATTGCAGTTTATACTATTGGAGCAAAGTGGCTTAGCTTATATTTCCTCCAACGATCACCATTTTTTGGAAACCTATGTTGATCGGGGGGGGGGCGATAGAATTTGAAATTCGGGATAGTTCTGGGCAATATATAATTTCGGACTAAAAAAAAATGGGTGATATGTGTAAGAAAAATGTGTAATTATAAAAGTGATGTTTAAGGATGCAAGATTCCGATACCATTTTCGCTTATGCTCGACTGATCATAATGCTTCCTTGGGTTGTATCAGTGAATAATGAAAAGATTCATTCCTCAACAAAGGGTGGATGAGAGAATAAGCTATTTAGCAGCTGTCTACATCCACGGTTTGCAGTTCTTTCGGTTGGTGTAACCAGGAATCGAACATGATTGTTCCACAAAAATAGTTTAATTTAAACTATGGAATTTTGAGACCATTTGAATCATGGCTTAAAAATCAGCGTGTCTGGGAATTTTTTGCGGGTCTCCAGCTTAAATTTTTTGGAAATTTCCTGTTGTTAAAACTCTGGTTTTTCAGTCAAAATTCTGGGTTGTGTGACAAGCATTTATGTTTTGAATAAATAGCCAGCAATTTTTTTTGCTTTTCAAAAAGTGCTTAGCAAAGTTATCCAAATTCAGAATTATTCTGTATAAATATTTAGTAGGGTCGGTTATCGTAGAGGTAAGATAACTGGCATCATTAAGAACTGAAGGATGCCAGAGAGGAAGGATTTCACAAACGGCATAGCAGAATCAACGCATTAGCGTTGACTTAAAAACCATCTTCTTCTTCTTAAGACGTGAGGTTCTTTTACCTTTGTATTGGACTGGCTAGAGAATTGGGACATGATTACGACCTATTAAATTAGCCGATTTGGGGGGTATGTATTTCAATCAACTTGGGGGGCAGTACTAGATTTGTGTCTTCTTTAGAATCTCAATGGATGACTTAAATATCTTGGTGACTATGTAATAGTTAAGTTAATACATCTTACCATTGCGTATAGAATGGTTGGCTTAGCAATTGGGAGAGGGCTCATTCGATCGAAAATTGAATGTTTAAGTACCCTTAATAAGGTCCAACAGCCAACCTCGTGTGCCGTTTCTTAACTCCGGGTTGCACTGCTGCTCTCTGTAACATCCGATCAAAATTTGAAATAGAAGCTTCTCCTATAGGGTCAAGAGCTTCCTTAGTTCAACGTTAGGGGATGCATATTTTTTGGGGAGAATCTACGGCCAATGAATAAGAGCATTTATTTTTTGAAAAGTTATTCTTAGAATCTTTACACCTTTTGCACTAGGGCTTAAATATTTTTTTTGCACTTAGGACTTAAATAGTTTTTTGTACTTGGGGCTTGAATTGTTTGTTTTTTTTTGCACTTCGGACTTAAATAGTTTTTTTTTTGCACTTAGGGCTTAAATACTTTGGGCTTAAATAGTTTTTTTGCACTTAAGGCTTAAATAGTTTTTATATCTAAATTCTTATTTATTTACAAATAATGTTTCTGGTATGAAGTTATATTAACGCCATTTGTACCATTTGCATTATACGCCTTCAAAATATGTTTACACATTTCATACAATAAACTGGTGTAGAATTTTAGTCTACAAAAAAATGCAATTAATTTTATTGATATTGAAACTACGTATTTTTCTGTGGTTGGGAGATACAGTTAAAGAAAACTCTTTTTTCACGTTAGATGGGAGACCAATAACTTTTGTTTCTCCACTTTTGCACTTTGACGTAAAAGGTTTGATTTTCATCTTTTGATCACCTTTATACTTACTTAATCCTCATGACGTTGACTTCTCCATGTTTGCTGGTCAGCAGCGAAGAGCGTCTTCAGAAGGCGTGGGGGGGGGGTGTCAGCCCTGCTCCTGCTAATTTCTGCTAGTTTTGAATTTGATTCGGTTATTTATTGTAATTTCTGTTCGTTTTGGGCTCCATTTATTTATTGCTGTTGAATTGGCCTAGTTTTACGCTTGGAAAATTATTTGACTTTATTTCTACTCATTTTTGGCTTGTCGGAGCTCTTTACTTTTCTTCGAGAAACTTGTTTTGTGGAAAAAGATTTTAAATTAATAAGAATAAAGAAACAAGTTTTTTCTGAATAATATTTTAGGACCCGGCTCCATTCATTCCTTTGGGCTTCAATATTTCTGCTTTTAGCTTTAATTACTTATAAATAACAACACGAAATTGTAGCTTAAAAATACTATTTAAAACCGTTGCTGTTTTTTCTGTTTGCTCTTTCATTGATTTTGCTTCGTAACAACTAAAGTTAATTAATCCTCCATATCCGTTCATTTTTCAAAAAATATAAGTCTCTGTATCATATTTCGCAGAAACGCTCTTCAATTCTTATAATTATTTTTTTTACTTCTGTATTATTTATTTTTCAGACTAAAATTACTGAACTTTGAACCATTATTTTTTTTGTTTTTTTTTTTAGATCATAGCAACTAGATAAGCAGTACCTTACTTTTAGAAAAAAAAAGTGAGAAAAAGACTAAAGAAAAGTCTTTTTATTATTTAAAAAGGGAAGCTATGTTCAGGTTATCAATAGCTTTTTTATCTTCTACCATAGTCACTTACGATGTTTAGATTTCTTTAATATTGCACCTTTACTTATTTATTTTGAGCTTTTAAGGACCCCCCCCCCCCATCTGGCCATATTGCAATTTAGTTGCTGCAAATTTCACTCATTTCCAGTTTTGACTGAATGAGATTTGTTTCCCATTTTTGAATAAACAATGTAACAAACAGAGTAATAATAAGTAAGGACCACAGAGGAAAAACGAGAAAAATAAGTGCAACGTAGTAGACACAAACAACAAAAAAGACAAAGAAAACACCCAGAAAAAAAACCAGCTAAAATAGAACAAATCAAATATTCTTTAGGGAAATAACACATAAAAACCATGGTTTGGGTCCATCGAACACCTTCCTTTCAATGGCTACTGTAAGAGGTTCTGTTGCTGTTACTTGGATTTTTGGCTCTTGTTTGTTGATTAAGAAAATTCAATACTTTTTTTTAAAATAACTGAGAGCGTGTTTATCCTCTTCTGATAGATGCAGGATTGCCATCACAGTAAGTTCCTAAAGTGCTACAAATACCCAAATTTGCGTGCAAATACCCAATGGCAAGTTTTCGGTGCTACAGACAAAAAAAAATTTGCGCGTGTCACGACGCACTGCCCGTTTAAGTGAACTTAGATTAGCTTTTAGGTCAATTTTGTTTTATGTTTTTCAATGTAAAGGAACAAAATGTATCTTGTGATGATAAGAGCGCTGAATCGGAAAATATACGCGTGCATGCATGTCCTGTATCTAAATGTATTTAGATTATTGACATGCTTAAAAAATGCTCTGACATATATTTCGATGTGAGACACTTCATGTAATTGCATTTTATGGGTCTATGGCGTGTCCAGACTACCTGTTTTCTAGAAAAATGGGACGGAAAACTGGAAGCAGGAAAAGCAGTCTAGACTTGCCTTTTTTTCAAAAAATATTTCATCAAGTTTATCAGATATGCTTTTAAAATTTTTTTTTTTGAGCCGAAAGCTCAAATAAACAATTTTAGAGACTCAGTTAGATACTTTCTCTTTTTCTGTTCTAAACCTCCGCACTGTTTTTCTTTATCACTTATTGTCTCCTTCTGGCAATTTTTGTAAAAAGATCTGTTATACAACGTGCCGCGACCAGTGTTAGCACCTGTAGCACGAAAGTGCTATTTTAGCACCGTTTCCTTATGTTTAGCACTGTAGCACGTGCTGACGGTTGCTAAAATAGTGCTAAAATAGCATGAAAGTACTATTTAAAAACTATTAAAGTGATTTTTTTTAGTATAGCACCAAAATCGCTACGCAGCGTGCAAATTTGGGTAATTGTAGTGCTTTCGGAACTGACCGTGGTTGCAACCCTGGCTGCGACTCAACGCACTTTTATTATACAAAGGAGAAGAGTTTATAGCTCCCTGTAAAATGCCTGCACATACAGGGATCAATACAGTGGCTCTGTTAGTTGGAGCAGACGACGTGGAAAATTTTAATACTTTTTATAAATTGCGGCAGAGGTCTGTAAGCGCTATGGCAATATACCTAGAAAGACTACGCTTACCAGCACTTAAAAAGAGCTGTCCGTGTATGCTGAAGTCGAAAGCTCTTCTAATATCATGCGTGTGCAATATAAGCTTTCCACGTTTTTCATCACAATCAACAGGTGTGTCTGAAGCCAAAACACATATTCTTATACCCCTGACTCTTAGTGCTAAAAATAATTTGTAAAAAAAAAAAAATAATTAAGACAAAGACTCCTATTCATTTTTTTTTTTTGCTTGCCTCTTACATCGTATCAGATATGCGACTTAGTCAAAATTGTATGTAATGTTGCCTACGTGTTTTATTTGGTAGCCTACATGGTTTTACCCCCCTAATTTTTAAATCTAGAAATGATTAAAGGAAAATTACTAAAGACAAAATGATTCTTTTTTTTGGCTCAGTTTTTGTATCGTAAATAGATTTAAAGCAATGGTGTTAATGTGTTTGCTTACTTTTAGGTATAAATTGCTAGATAATTTCACCTCATAATTCTTCATTCTAAAATAATTTTAAAAAATTTATTTAAGGCAAAAAAGTTTCTTTTATTTTATTTTTTTTGGTCATCTTTTGATCGTATCGGATATATGATTTAGTCAAGATTTAATGCAATGTTGTGCATGTATTTGGTTGATGGACACTTTTGGTTGATACCCCACTTTTTGCATTGTATCAGGTAAAGATTGAATTAATCTTCAGTATTGTGTCTATTGTTCTATAAGGAATTTTTACATCATGATTTGCATAAACATTTCCTGATTCCTTAAAATTAGTTGTATTACCTCATTCTATTATTGATTTATTAGGCTAGATAAACTAAATTTTGACTCGTGTATTCTGTTTGATTTTGTTTTCTTAAATCACTACTATTAGATAACTTGCTCATTACGCATGCTCATTACGCATTCAGATAAATACAATGTTTCGCAGCAGAATAATAAATAATTTTTAGATTTGTTTGAGGGGTCTTCCACGTTCAAAAATCATCTGTACTAGTTGGTGGGTGCCACACTTGAAGGAAGTACACTGTGTGTGTTGGAAGTGTGCCACACCTGATGAAAGTGTGCTATTGGTCATGGGAGCTTGGATTAAAGAGGAGTGGCGTGCTGAATTATTTTATGCATGGCGGAAGTGTGCCACGCTTGGAAGAAGTGTAGGCCTACTACGTGTAGTGGAAGGGAGCCTCAGGCGCTAGAAGTGAACCATTCTTGGTAGAATTATGCTAGACGTGATACAAAGAAGGTTGTGTTAGGGGTGGTGTGCTCTTTTGGCAGGAAAAGGTGTGGCGTGGCAGAAGTGTGCCGAACGTGGTGTAAAAAGTCGCAGTTAGCTATCATAACAAAGTACCAATGCATATTGAACAATTGTTGAGTTATATATCAATTTATAACATCAAAGCAATTGGCGAACTAACATCAAAGTCCAGACTTCAGTGACAACGCTATTGCGTTGTTACTGAAGTCAGAATTTTTTTTTTCGATTTGCGTATAACTTCTATCTAAATGCCCTTGGTTAAAGAGGACCCTAAGTTGCAAAAAAAATATTTTGAAATAATGGTTTTTCTAAGAATCGAGCCTAAAAGCGGTCAATAAACTTTTATTCTTAAGGATTTGAAGCTTAAAACTTTGATTCTTTTGCCAAGAGGATCCTAATAATACAAAAAAAAAATAGTTTAAGGTAACTGGGCCCCCTCAAAACTGTGGCCCAAAAAAGGGCTAAATAACTTGATTCTGATTGGTCTAAAAATTTCAAGGATCGTTGCCTTGACTAACAGGAATAAAGGTTTATTGGTGGGGGAGGGTTTAAGGGGCCAGAAGTCTTGCTGTCCTTACTCAGGTTGAAATATGCGGCCTGGCCTCAAGTCTCCGATTAAACAAGAGCCTAATATAAACAAAAAGTTCAGTGGCAGCGTTCCCGCAAAAATGAGTTCCGTAAATAGAATCAGTTAACAGGCCAATCTTTTAGCCTGTATTTTTTACATCTATTTTTAAATAAATTAAATATACGTTATATGTTTTTAACGAATTAAATTCCAGACACCTTGCTAGTGATAGCAGTCAATTTTTGGTTTTAGAAATGTTCAACTGTTTTCTGTTCGGTTAGGCCCTTTGTCCCAAAGACAAAAGGATATAAGTTCCTACCCAACCGAAAAAAATGCCTTTGTACCCAAACTAGTATTGTTTTGTCTCTTCGGCCTAACGACTTACGGTTTTAAGTTTCGTGCCCTTTAGAAACAAAGTTTTTTGGACCTATTTTCAGGCAAGTCAATGTGTGTTTTTTTTTTCAATCTTTCATTGTACCTTTTGCTCCCCGTGGCCCAGGAGTTTACAGTGTAAGTTTTAAGCCGTTCGAAAAACAAATTGATGCTCTTTCTGGGGGAAACCGATTTTTCTTTTCAGTTTCTTTCATATGCATTGGTGTTCTCTTACCCCAATGAGTTAAAAATACCCAATCAAAAAAAGTTCTTCGCCCTTTTTGAGTCCTTTTTTTGGGGGATGATGCCTCAGAAGCATTCTGTTTTCATATAAGATTTCCATTGGACCCTGGACTTAAGGCTGCAATTTTCAAACTGATCAGGGAGCAAGGAATTGGTCTATTTCCTTATCGCCTACCATCTATTTCCCTCCAAACAAAGTCTGTGGTTGCCAAAGACCAGGCAATGATCCTTGTAATTTCTTGGCTAATCAGAAAGAATGTTTGGCTCTTTTTTGGGCTTAAATTTTGAGGAGTGCCTATACCCCCGAGTAGAAAAAAGGAATCTAAGCAATAGGATATACAAGACCTAGAGGCATACGTTATTAGGTGTCGTTGAGCGTACTTCAACCCATTGAAGAAAAAGTTAGTTGGCCTTTTTTTAGGCCTTATGTTCAGATGAGCCAGTATTTTTTTTTTGGGGGGGGGGGAAGGCGAGAAACCCTGGGTCCAAGGACTTTCAGGTATAAGTTTCGAGTCAATCAAGAAAACATGTGTGTGCGCATTTTTGAGAGGACCGCCCCCCAACTTCATTTTAATGGTGGATGCTGGTTTCCTTGGCCCAAGAACTTCAGGGTGCAAGCTTCAAGATCTTATAGAGAAAAAAGGTTTTTCTCCTTTTTTGAGGAGTCAGTATTTTTTTTTTTTTTTGTTTTTGTGTATTCTGGTCCTCATGGCCCAGAACTGAAAGATATAAGTTTCAAACCGATAGAAAAAAAGGTGACCCTTTATGAAGCAATGTTTTTTTTTTGGGGGGGGGGTGACCCCAATTGGCTTAGATTCCTCTTTGCCGAAGAAAATTTCCGGGCCTTATTTTCCGGAGAACTCAAATTGTTTCCATTATTGGTGTCCCCTTAGTTGATGGAATTAAGGATGTATGCTTTGAATTGGTCGAAGAAAAGTTTCCTGCCGTTTTTTGGATCCTATGTTTTTGGGTGCCCGCGCCCTCCAGAAAATTATTTTGGTACATTCGGCTCTTCTTGGCCCTATGACTTACTGGTGCAAAATTCAAATGGATCAGGGGCACTGACCAGGGAATTTTTCAATTTCGAATCACTTTCAACTCTGAAAAGGAGACTTGAAATTTCCATTTCCAATCGATGAAGTCCTTTGAGAAGTTTCTATGACTCCTTCTCCTTCCAAGCAAAGTGGGTGGGGAAACATAATGCATTGAATATGCTTGGTTCTTTACTAAAGCTCTGATTAAGGTAACTTCAATTAATTTTGATGTGAAACTACTGCGAAATCAGGGTTTGTTTAGTTGGTCAAAGTTGGTTTGGAGCTGAGTTTCCGAAAATCCAAAAATTAAATTCTGCTATTAAAATTAGCCTAATGGAGAAAATAAGCTTGATCATGGGGTTAGATTTCTAAGCCATGAAAGCGAGCACAGTACGACTGGAACAGATGCAGGATTTTCGTTCGGGAGGGGTTTTACTAATTTTTTGTTTTTTAGGGGGGGGGGTTACATAAAAAACCTCAAAAAACGCTTACGAAATTTGTTTATGTCCATTTTTGTTACGTTTTTACGAGTCAAACAAACATTTCGGGGGGGGGGGGTCAAACCGGGTACCCCCCCCCCCCTTGGATACGGCCTTGCACTACGACAGAAAATGTCGTGAAAAACTTCATGGTAGAACTATGCCAGGCGGTGGGACACGTGGCGATCCAATATGTACACCAAATGGAAGAGAATTGTGGATCCCTCTGATTGATTTACTAAATAACCTTTTTTAAATGAAAATCGCATTTGTGATAGTTCCAAGATTGTCGCTATACCAGTCAAAGGTTTAGGGTTGGATATTTTGCATAACACGAATAAAGTAATTGCGTACTAAAATGGAACTCGAACTTCGATGCCACAAATAAGATTTCTGAGGGTTGGTACGAGAATTGATTTAAGTGAATTGAATGTAGTTGAATATAAAAATATTTCCCCTGTTTTGTAAGGAATATTGCAATCTGGCTTTTCTCTTCTTTTTTGCTCGTAGTCATTTTGTTCTTCTTCGTATTATTTCTTCTCCTTTTCTTCTTGGTACTATCATTCTCCTTTTTCTTCTTCGTATTGATTATTTGTAATTTGATTCATTTGTCCTCAATTTGTTTTTAGTATGGAATGCAGAATGTGTTTAATCTTCTGTGTCATGTTTGTTTTACAACAAAAGTCAATTGCTGCTACATAGTTCTAGCTCATAAAATGAAACTCTCCAGTTCCTAATAATTAATTTTATTACATCATTCTGTAATTAATTTACGAGGCTCAATAAACTGAATTTTGGCTCGTGCACTTTTTTAAAAACGTAGTTGTTTGTCTCTCCAGAAATTGTATTTCTTCATCTGTCCAGAATTGTCACTGAGCATAAGTTAACCTGGTTAGGAAAAGGCGGAGCAATCTTTCTCCGATAATAAGGACCAATGTCAATCGCTCGCGAAATTACGTCACAAATTAAGTCAAAGGAATTATAGCACACTTTAACACGGAACTATGTGATATGAATCGCTCTTTTTCTCATATAAATATACCTTATACCATTAGATAAGCGCAACATTATTACTACTACTACCAACAACTAGCCGCAGCACCAAGCCGCTTGAGGCCAACATAGCTACGCACGCTCCTCTTAAAGCTTCTGATTTTCAGTCAGATATACAACCTCCATCATCCGCTCAAACTTTCCATGACCCTTATCAACTTCAAGGAGTTGAGAATGCTGTGCCTTTACAACTGTGCCAATGCTGTTCCAGAAAACTTTGTAAATTTAAAATGTGGCAAATATTATAAGTTGTTTTCTAAATAATTTTTTTGTTTTTTTAAACGTGGTTATTACAAGAGGTTTGGTCATAACGACTATGGCAAGAGGAGATCTGTCGTTTATCTTTTCGCCTCTTTTTTGTTACATCTTTACTAGCTTGTTTATCTCTTTTTGTATAATTGTTTTACTAGGGATTAAGTATTAGCTACTGATTGGGATGTAACAAATCACTGTGTCTCGTATTAAAAGAAAGTTTGTGTGATATCAAATGAAAGTACGAAGGCTATGGCCTGGAGTTTTGTCTTTTCTTCATGATTTGTTCGACTTTCTCTGACCCTGGGGTTTGTCTTTCCAGACCTTCCTCCTGAAACGACTAACTTAAGTATAGTATAATTTCATCGTATTTTCCTACATTTGCCATGTTTTTTTATGTATGGGGGGGAATGTATACTTAAACGTACATTTACATGTCTAAATTTGCCAAATTTAAGCACATAATTTCTTAGACTACACTGCCTTCCCATTTATAGAATTTAAAGGAGAAAAAATGGTTAAAAACAGTGGAACAACCACCCCCCCCTCTCCCCCCCCCCCCCAAAAAAAAACATACTAACTTTAAGCAATAAAAACCAGAATATTTCGACTCCACGTCAGGGAGCCCCTATCAACGGAAAAAAAAGGTTAAATTTATATTAAACTAAACGCAACATATAAAGAAAAGGACAAAACAAAAAACGCATAAAAAAACAACAAAAAAATAAAACTCACATCTTAATAACCTCCAAAATACTGCAGTTACTGTAAATAGCCTAAATAAGAACACAAAAATGACAAAAGATTGTCACACCAAATTGTGTTACACCTAATTGTCTCTCGTATAACTTCAGTTTGCTAAACTGAAAAACTTATAAAGTTACTACTTAATTTCTTAAGTTACTGGAGATTACGGTAATAGATTTGAATAGGGCCATAGTTGAATGGGCTAAATATAGATTGATTGTACTAGAGTTGAGTTTGGTCCCCGTGGTTGTTGCTCGAAATGTGAGCAGAAGAGACAAGAGAGGTGCACGTTTTTTATGCCAGCTTCACTTTCATCATTTGTATATCAAACTACAAAGGGTGCAGCCAGGGATCTCGTCTTTTCTTCATCATCCATTCGAATTTTAGAGACCTAGGGGGCGCTCCTTCTTACCATCCTTGTGAAACTTTTCTTATTACTATTTATAGACGTTTGTATTAATAATGGAAATATTAACTTGCAGATCAAACTATAAAGGTTACAGCCTGGAATCTCGTCTTCACTTTAGGATCCACTCGACGTTTAATGACCTCAAAAACACAGCTGACTCGCCCCAGTAGTCCGTTGATTTCCACTAAAAGATTTGTGAAACATATCCTCACATCATCTTCTTGACCAGTGTGGTTACTGCTATTCCACACCAATTCCTTTATGTATTTTTGTAGTTTTGAGTGTTATATTGTTGCGTTGTGTTAATTCTGTTCTATTTATTTATGGATTATATTTTGTGAATTTATAGACGTAGTTCACATTATTTCACCAGTGGAAGAAATAGTATAAGAATATTGATTTATCTGTATTTTACAGTTAAAGTTGTTCTAACTGTCAAAGTTTTTTTGTTTTTGGTTTTTGTTGTTGCTTTGGGTATCAAAACCATTTTTGAATTTAATGAGTTTGGCTGATTCTTGTGCCAACTTTTAACATTTCAAAAAAACAAGGAAGGGGAGGGCAAATCTGTATTGGTGGTATTTTCTTTATTAATATATAAAAGAAACAGTATAATTGGATTCATTTTCATTACAGAGCTAAGACTTTGGTGAACATACCACTTGATGTCTTTCTTATGTTCTTTCCGAATATAATTGTTGCTTTACTCGGAAATTTAATTTGAAGTCCCTTATGGACCTTTCAAGGAGGCACAATTGTGCCTCTTTAAAGAGGCGACCCACCACAATGTTAAGCGATTTCCGGTCCTATCGGTCGCAGAGAGACGGCAGTAATCGTATTTTGTAGCCTAAGCTCAAACTAAGAAACATGCATAATTTCACCCCCCTCCAATTTTATGTTCATAGAGGAAAGGGGGCAGTGAGTTTCAAGCCTCCCACCAAATCCCCCTTTGATGTTACCCGATCGGGCTGAGATTTAAAGAATGAGCTTTCTTTAGACCTTGAAAATTTTTTGCTAAATTTCAGCTCACTCTGTTCAATCCGTTCCTGTTTTTCAATCCCCGAATCTAGCCACTTAATTTCTATCAAGTTATTTTTTTATCAGCCACGCTTAGGGGCCACAGTTGGCAACGGATCCGAATGAATGAGAACACATCGGAACTCAAATTTGACCTGTTAGGGGCTTTTGGTTTTTTCAGACAGTAGAAAGTATCCCCCCAATTTTCATTTACGAAAAACCTCGTTTTTCTATAAGAGCCAATGTTAATTTTGAGAGTTACAAGCTCTTAGTAGATAATAGTTGAATCCTATAAAAATAGTCCTCTTAACCTTAAAGACACGATTACAAGCTTCCAGAAGGAATAGTACCCCACTAGAAGTTTTTTTGTCAAAAAACGAAAATCTCACTATGTATCCAATTGTGTTAGATACAGTCCTCTGAGACTAAAAATAATTTAACAAGAACCACTAATGGTATATTGGTCACTATTTCTGTGTGTAATGCGGAAAACCCGGGTTCGATTCCTCGTCAGATTAAATTTTTTATATATTGAATTTAAAGTAGTATCTCTTAAATTTAAAGTTTAAAAAAGAAACTCAGTTTCTTTTTTAAATCCAATCTATTAAATCCTTTGGCTCAACAGGCGTCTCCAGAAGAATATCATAGTCGGCCTTCAGCTTGCAGGTAAGTCTCCACTGCTTTGATAATATGTCGTATACCCGCATGCTCGAAGAAAAGATGAAAAAAGAAAATCTTACTGTGCATTTTATTTGAGTATTCAGGAATTAAAAGCCTTAACACAAGAATGTCCAAAAGCGGGGGGTTTGGGGGGCGGCAGCCCCCAACCGTAACCCCTGACACGATCAGCTAACAGTTAGTCAAGCAATAATAAGTAATAAACTGTACAAAAACGTGCAGAAATTTTTTGAAAAAAAACTACGTTTTCTAAATAGTTAAAGAGGCTGAGTCATAAGTTTGAACCTTAAAATGTACAGGGATTAGGACGTGCAGTTGCCCCCCGCTTTTCCAGCCTCTTTTGTTAAGATTTTTTAAGTCCTGTAGCCTGCAATCAGTTGGTCGTACCAACACGAATAAAACTGTTTCAATGGCATTTTTTTTTAATCTTCAGAGAATTTGGTAATTACAACTCAGTCTGTTACAGTTATAACTACAAACTTGTCTCTGTACCAAGTATAGTTATGTATTCAGTGTGATTATGTATGATGGAAAAATAGATGAACCTGAACCTAAACTGCTTGTTTATGCTGAGCCCTTCTTCTGTTCCCTGTTTTTTCTGTTCAAAATTATAAGTTCATCACATTATATCTTGTTATCGGTTAGGGAAAAATCTCCTATAAAAAATCCAGCAAACAGGCTCAGTACTGTTTTTAATCAAAGAGGTGCAATATGATTTTCTTACGGTAAAAAATTCAAGCAGCCTTTCTTCGTGTTGCAGAGCATTTCTTTGCAAGGGAAAAAGTAGGGATTGAGGGGGCGGTGGACCCCCATAATTAAAATCTTAACAAAAGAGGCTGCAAAAGCGGGGGGTTTGGGGGGGGCGGCAGCCCCCCAACTTTACCTCCTAATCCCTGTACGTTTTAAGGTTCGAACTTGTGACTCAGCCTCTTTAACTCTTTAGAAAACGTAGTTTTTTTCAAATAATAAAGATTATAAATCCACTTTGTTAAAGTTATATTGGCATTGATTCATCGTGATCTAATTGGACAGACAATTTATAAATCATCTAATCTCGCCATGTTTATTTTGCGCAGTTAAAATTTACCGGCACCTTCTTCTGTGGGTTTTGATAATTTTCGACAACGCTTAGAGCTCAGAAAGCACAGCTATTAAAGGGCTAATACTGCTAACAGCATAAAGTAAACATGGCAAAATTGGAAGACTTATAAATTGTTTATTCAATTGGATCATGATGAATCAATTTCTGTGAATTATATATTTTAACAAAATAGATTTAAAATCATTTTTAAGTCATAACCAGTATTTTAACCCTTTCTTTAGCCAAAAATAAGACAAAAAAGGTATCATATTAAAGGGTTCATAAATTGTTTAAAATTGAATATCCAAGTAAACTAACCATTCAGAAAAAGCATAAGAAAAGGCAGTGAGTGGTATGTTCACTTGTTTGGTAGCTTAGTAATAGAAATGTCTCCAAATTTACCAGAGAAACGTAGATTATTCAGTATTTTATTGTTAAAGTGTTTCTAACGGCAAAAGTCGATTTTTCACTGTATACCTCAAAACATTTTTTTAATTGGCGAATGTTTTTTTTGGTTCCTTTTTAAACAATTTCAAAAGTTACAAAATAATTACGAAAAATATTAACCCTTTCAGTCACGAATTTTATAGGAGAGGGTGAAAATAATAAAATAATATGTAATAATAATATCTAATAATATTAATAATAATAATATAATGCAAAACCGTAGGCCAGAGCCTCTTACAAAAGCCTGTTTTTATGACTTCTGACATCCCAAGATAAAACAGTATTTCTCTCAGAATTTGGACGTCTTTTGTTGTTCCTGATTTTGAATGTTCTTGTCTGAGGACAAAATGACACTGTTTTGGTATTCAAAGTTACCAATCAAATGAGAATCAGAATTACCAATCAGAAACTACATCTACAAAATCAGTGAGAAACCGTATATCATTTTACGTTCTTGTTTAGGAGTTTGAAATTTTACAAAGCAGTTTCTGGCTTCCTCGGGGCATAACAGGATCTTGCATTTGGTGCAGCTGAAGCGGGTTTTCATGACGCATGGGCAATTTTTTACTTGTTTTGAAGTATATTTTCTCAGACCAATGGGTAAAAGAGTCACCTTCTACGGCAGAACATGGTCTTCGGAATTTTTCTTCTTCTTTTGGGACGGCAACAGAGGATCATTGATTTCCTCTTCCTGACGAGGCTGGTCAAGGGGACTGAGCGTGGCCTCCCTCGTCTCATGGGATCAGCGTTTTGCTCATAATTAGAGACTCGGCCACCTTTAGATGGAAAGTCAAGGAATCCATGGAGTTCTTGGACTTTTAAGCCTTTTGAAATTCGGTGTAATAGCTTCTGTAAACTTCCGGTAACTGCAATAGCTTCCGGTGGCCTTACCGGTACCTCAGCTTTCTTGATTTTGCACTATTTTATCACTTCTCTACCTCCTATCATATTTGAGGTAATTGTGACTGATCTGCTGTTCATCCAGTTCACCAGACGCAAGTTGTCACTTACTAATTCATGGCAAGATCCTCTGCTCCTTTTCTGGAGGGCTGTATCAGAGTTGAGCTTTGCACCATGTACCTTTTGGTACTCCTGTACTTTTATGGTACCTGTACCGTAAAACTCCTTCTTTTCCAGCTCTTGTAGCACAGGCATACTTGTAATGAAGCTATAAAAAAAAGTTTCATATAAGGAAAGAGATCCACACAACTTGCCATGGCTAGAACCATCCCTGGGCCTAATCCAAACTCCTTCTGTTCGTCAGTAAGGATACTTTTCTTCCTTTGATAGAGATCGAGGGTCAGGATTACGCTGTTGCTTTTGCAGAGTATGAAGACCCTTTTAGCCCATGGAATTGGTGTGCCACGTATATACTGCTTTCTGTTGAAGGCTTCAGTGTAAGGAATCCTTTGCTCATCAACTTATATGTATTCAGAAATTGTGATACTCTCAGTTTTTTGCAGGACTTGGTCAATGACAGGTCGCACCTTCCACAACCAATCCGGGCTCTCAGGATCCTTGGTATTCGTCAAGATCTGTTGAAGTCGTCAAAATCTGTTGAAATTTAAGGTGTCAGCTATAAGCAACAAGCGAGTTTGGCTGTTCCGTGAGCATACAATATCTGGGATAGTTGGTGGAACTCATAGCAATGTGAATTCCAATGAATTTCTTTGTTTTTGTAGCAGTAGTACTAATAATCGTTCCTGTTTCTTGGACAGAGTATAAGTTAGTTTGTTCTGCCGCAAGTTTATGAAAGTTCCAATCAAAATACACATTGAAATATTCCAAAGGCCCTTCTCGTCCGCCTGGCTGTAGACTTACTCCACAATCTAGGACATCTTTTTTAAAGGAAGTGCTTTTCCAGATCAGTCGACTCACCTTTTGATTTGATGCTGCCGTGTCATTGGGTACAGCATCTTCTTCATAAACACTTTCTGACAACGTTTCAACATCATCACTCTGGTTTTGCACGTTTTTTGGCGTCCAATCCTCCTCTTAATCGTCTGAGTTTGGCAAGTTGGGAAAGCTCAGATAAATCAGAACCTATCTCGCCCAACACGTTTATAATATCTATATACCGGAATATTCTTGTTGAGCGCATACCAGATGAACCAGGAAAAAAGTCTAGAAAGTATGTACAAAGACAGGGGAAAACATTAAAAAACAAACAAAGAAAACAGCAAAACAAAAAGAAGAATCTGCTAAAAACAACATGACCAAAAACCGCCAAAATCGGATGAAAAGTGGAGCGCAAGTCATACTGTCCTCAGACAAGGACATCAGACTTGGGAAAAATCAGTGAACTCTGTTTGTAGATTTTATTGCTGAAAATAAGTGCCGACAGATGGTTGGATGTAAAGAACAAAAAAATGAGTAGCTGTTTACATAATTATTTTCATAGAGTAGAACTGGAATAATCATACCCGGTACGTCCATTTCCTGGCACATAATTGGAGTTCAACTCCAAAAAAAAACCACAACAAACGGAAAATTGACGTAGTTTTGATGAAGACAGTACTAATTATGTTTTGAACATCGGTGAGTATGGAGCACAAATCTACGAAGTTGTACCACCTAACGGGTTTTTGAAAATGGGGCATTTAGAGTATGTCCTCAGGCGAGGGCATTGTGACGGAAAGGGATAAGGGTACTGAGAGGGAGAAACGAATTCTCCCGGAGTCATGACTTCTTTTTTCATGCATAAAAAAATAGTATGCTAATTTTTCCAAAAAATCTTTTGCCATTTTCGGTTAAAAAAAATTTAAGATAATATTCATATATACAATTATAGGTCATTTAATAATAAAATGTTGAAATGTTGAAATTCGCTCAGTTCCCTGTATCTTCAATTAGTGATGGTGTTTGGCCTCATCAGTAGCTATGGAAAAGTCAGGCAATATTTTGAAAAGTCCTTTCCAGTTTCTCCTTCAGGCTTGTCAAAAGCTAAAAATTAGGCTCTAACAATCACGTTAAAATTTCAAGTATTAATTTTCGCGGGGTTAAAAACAAATTCTAGCATGGTAACAAACCAGTCAAAAGATTGATTATTTGGAAATATTGCCAGTCGTGTTATCGCGATTCAATCGATACAAAATGTACGGTAGCTTTTAGTGAAATTAAAAGCCTCTTCCAATGATGGATATTAGCAACTCGCCTAGGAAATTATTTCCAGAGTCCTCAATTCACAAAAAATAGCAGGGAGGGGTCAAATTGTATTTTAAAAAGATTAGGAGGCAAAGTACACTTTTTCAAAATACAAGGGAGGGGGGAAATTTTGTTGTATTTTCAACTTTTCGGATAAATTTTAAATAGGGGTATTTTTCAAAGAAAGTACCCAATGAAAAAATTTTGAAATATAGGAGGGGATAAAAGATTCTAGGAGCACACACATGGATTTGTCTCTCCTGCCCTATTGACGCCACTAGCAATATTGTGTGTTTAATTTTTCTGGCTACTTTGAATGGGGTAACACAAGAAAATTTTAAAAAGTTATCCACTGAAAGCAATATATCTTCTTTTTTTGTCTATTTCACCGGTGCATCACAATTTTGATTTTTACTTTCTAGGGGAAAGTTCAATTGCTCCCTTCCTAGTTCATTTACAGTCCGGGCCCTCCTCCACTTTGCTAAATCTTTGGTATGTTCATTTACTAATACATTTATTTGTCGTTTGTATTTAAAAAAATTAGCCCTCTAGATTTTGAAAAATACTTTTAACCCCCCCCCCCCCCCCTCCTTCTACATTTTCTTGAATTGGTGCCCCCGAATGTAAAGTGACTTAAACAGTAGTTCTAGTGAAATGAATTAAAATTTTAATGAAGAGACATTACAGCTGTTATTTTACTCACAAAGGCATATGAAAGAATTTTTATGAACACAATTCTGGAAACTTCAAAACTAAAACGAAATTTGGGTTGTTGACACCTCCACTGGTGGGCTCTACTTAAAAAACTTTTTCACTGCCATTTTCCTAATATGCTAATTGGAGGGGATTTAGATGACCTTAATTTTTGAAATTTTAAAGTTACGTTTAAAAATAATTTTGACTGAGTTTAAACCTCTATTGATGGGTTCTTATGAAGAAACCTCCCCACTGTCATTTTCTTAATAAAACTATAGGAGGGGATTTAGATTACCGTAATTTTTGACATTTTAAAGTTACGTTTAAAAATAATTTTGACTGGGTTGAAACCTCCATTGATGGGTTCTTATGAAGAAACCTCCCCACTGTCATTTTCCCAATAAAGCAATAGGAGGGGATTTAGATGACCGTAATTTTTGAAATTCTAAAGTTACGTTTAAAAATAATTTTAACTGGGTTGAAACCTCCACTGATGGGTTCTTATGATGAAACCTCCCCACTGTAATTTTTCTAATAAAGCTATAGGATAAGATTTAGATGACCGTAATTTTTGTAATTTTAAAGTTACGTTTAAAAATAATTTTGACTGGGTTGAAACCTCCATTGATGGGTTCTTATGAAGAAACCTCCCCACTGTCATTTTCCTAATAAAGCTATAGGAGGGGATTTAGATGACCGTAAATTTTGAAATTTTAAAGTTACGTTAAAAAATAAGTTTGACTGGGTTGAAACCTCCATTGATGGGTTCTTATGAAGAAACCTCCCCACTGTCATTTTCCTAATAAAGCTATAGGAGGGGATTTAGATGACCGTAAATTTAGAAATTTTAAAGTTACGTTAAAAAATAAGTTTGACTGGGTTGAAACCTCCACTGATGGGTTCTAATGAAGAAACCTCCCCACTGTCATTTTTCTGATAAAGCTATAGGAGAAGATTTAGATGACCGTAATTTTTGTAATTTTAAATTTACTTTTAAAAATAATTTTGACTGGGTTGAAACCTCCATTGATGGGTTCTTATGAAGAAACCTCCCCACTGTCATTTTTCTAATAAAGCTATAGGAGGAGATTTAGATTACCGTAAGTTTTGAAATTTTAAAGTTACGTTTAAAAATAATTGTGACTGGGTTGAAACGTCCACTGATGGGTTCTAATGAAGAAACCTCTCCACTGTAATTTTTCTTATAAAGCTATAGGAGAAGATTTAGATGACCGTAATTTTTTTAATTTTAAATTTACGTTTAAAAATAATTTTGACTGGGTTGAAACCTCCATTGATGGGTTCTTATGAAGAAACCTCCCCACTGTCATTTTCCTAATAAAGCTATAGGAGGGGATTTAGATGACTGTAAATTTTGAAATTTTAAAGTTACGTTAAAAAATAAGTTTGACTGGGTTGAAACCTCCACTGATGGGTTCTAATGAAGAAACCTCCCCACTGTCATTTTTCTAATAAAGCTATAGGATAAGATTTAGATGACCGTAATTTTTTTAATTTTAAAGTTACGTTTAAAAATAATTTTGACTGGGTTGAAACCTCCATTGATGGGTTCTTATGAAGAAACCTCCCCACTGTCATTTTCCTAATAAAGCTATAGGAGGGGATTTAGATGAACGTAATTTTTGGAAATTTTAAAGTTACTTTTAAAAATAATTTTAACTGGGTTGAAACCTCCACTAATGGGTTCTAATGAAGAAAACTCCCCATTGTTATTTTCTTAATAAAGCTATAGGAGGGTATTTAGATGACCCTAATTTTTGAAATTTTAAAGTTACGTTTAAAAATAATTTTGACTGGGTTGAAACCTCCATTGATGGGTTCTTATGAAGAAACCTCCCCACTGTCATTTTCTTAATAAAGCTATAGGAGGGGATTTAGATGACCGTAGTTTTTGAAATTTTAAAGTTACGTTTAAAAATAATTTTGTTTGGGTTGAAGCTCTTCCATTGATTGGTTCTTATGGAAAAACCTCCCCACTGTCATTTTTCTAATAAAGCTATTGGAGAAGATTTAGATGACCGTAATTTTTGTAATTTTCTTAATAAAGCTATAGGAGGGGATTTAGATGACCGTAATTTTTGAAATATTAAAGTTACGTTTAAAAATAATTTTAACTGGTTTGAAACCTCCACTAATGGGTTCTAATGAAGAAAACTCCCCACTGTTATTTTCTTAATAAAGCTATAGGAGGGGATTTAGATGACCCTAATTTTTAAAATTTTAAAGTTGCGTTTAAAAATAATTTTGACTGGGTTTAAATCTCTATTGATGGGTTCTAATGAAGAAAACTCCCCACTGTCATTTTCTTAATAAAGCTATAGGAGGGGATTTAGATGACCGTAATAATTAAAATTTTAAAGTTGCGTTTAATAATAATTTTGTTTGGGTTGAAACTTCCACTGATGGGTTCTTATGAAGAAATCTCCCCACTGTCATTTTTGTAATAAAGCTATAGGAGAAGATTTAGATGACCGTAATTTTTGTAATTTTAAAGTTACGTTTAAAAATAATTTTTACTGGGTTGAAACCTCCATTGATGGGTTCTTATGAAGAAACCTCCCCACTGTCATTTTCCTAATAAAGCAATAGGAGGGGATTTAGATGACCGTAATTTTTGAAATTATAAAGTTACGTTTAAAAATAATTTTAACTGGGTTCAAACCTCCACTGATGGGTTCTAATGAAGAAACCTCCCCACTGTCATTTTTCTAATAAAACTATAGGAGAAGATTTAGATGACCGCAATGTTTTTAATTTTATAGTTACGTTTAAAAATAATTTTGACTGGGTTGAAACCTCCATTGATGGGTTCTTATGAAGAAACCTCCCCACTGTCATTTTCCTAATAAAGCTATAGGAGGGGATTTAGATTACCGTAAATTTTGAAATTTTAAAGTTACGTTAAAAAATAAGTTTGACTGGGTTGAAACCTCCACTGATGGGTTCTAATGAAGAAACCTCCCCATTGTAATTTTTCTAATAAAGCTATAGGAAAAGATTTAGATGACCGTAATTTTTGTAATTTTATAGTTACGTTTAAAAATAATTTTGACTGGGTTGAAACCTCCATTGATGGGTTCTTATGAAGAAACCTCCCCACTGTCATTTTCCTAATAAAGCTATATGAGGGGATTTAGATGACCGTAATTTTTGGAAATTTTAAACTTACGTTTAAAAATAATTTTAACTGGGTTGAAATCTCCACTAATGGGTTCTAATGAAGAAAACTACCCATTGTTATTTTCTTAATAAAGCTATAGGAGGGGATTTAGATGACCCTAATTTTTGAAATTTTAAAGTTATGTTTAAAAATAATTTTGACTGGGTTGAAACCTCCATTAAGGGGTTCTTATGAAGGAACCTCCCCACTGTCATTTTCTTAATAAAGCTATAGGAGGGGATTTAGATGACGGTAATTATTAAAATTTTAAAGTTACGTTTAAAAATAATTTTCTTTGGGTTGAAACTTCCATTGATGGGTTCTTATGAAGAAACCTCACCACTGTCATCTTTCTAATAAAGCTATAGGAGAAGATTTAGATGACCGTAATTTTGGAAATTTTAAAGTTACGTTTAAAAATATTTTAACTGGTTTGAAACCTCCACTAATGGGTTCTAATGAAGAAAACTCCCCACTGTTATTTTCTTAATAAGGCTATAGGAGGGGATTTAGATGACCCTAATTTTTAAAATTTTAAATTTACGTTTAAAAATAATTTTGACTGGGTTTAAACCTCTATTGATGGGTTCTTATGAAGAAACCTCCCCACTGTCATTTTCTTAATAAAGCTATAGGAGGGGATTTAGATGACCGTAGTTTTTGAAATTTTAAAGTTACGTTTAAAAATAATTTTGTTTGGGTTGAATCTTCCATTGATGGGTTCTTATGTAAAAATCTCCCCACTGTCATTTTTCTAATAAAGCTATAGGAGAAGATTTAGATGACCGTAATTTTTGTAATTTTCTTAATAAAGCTATAGGAGGGGATTTAGATGACCGTAATTTTTGAAATATTAAAGTTACGTTTAAAAATAATTTTAACTGGTTTGAAACCTCCACTAATGGGTTCTAATGAAGAAAACTCCCCACTGTTATTTTCTTAATAAAGCTATAGGAGGGGATTTAGATGACTCTAATTTTTGAAATTTTAAAGTTACGTTTAAAAATAATTTTGACTGGGTTTAAACCTCTATTGATGGTAATTTTGTTTGGGTTGAAACTTCCACTGATGGGTTCTTATGAAGAAACCTCCCCACTGTCATTTTTGTAATAAAGCTATAGGAGAAGATTTAGATGACCGTAATTTTTGTAATTTTAAAGTTGAGTTTAAAAATAATTTTGACTGGGTTGAAACCTCCATTGATGGGTTCTTATGAAGAAACCTCCCCACTGTCATTTTCCTAATAAAGCAATAGGAGGGGATTTAGATGACCGTAATTTTGAAATTATAAAGTTACGTTTAAAAATAATTTTGACTGGGTTGAAACCTCCATTGATGGGTTCTTATGAAGAAACCTCCCCACTGTCATTTTTCTAATAAAGCTATAGGAGAAGATTTAGATGACCATAATTTTTGTAATTTTAAAGTTACGTTTAAAAATAATTTTGACTGGGTTGAAACCTCCATTGATGGGTTCTAATGAAGAAACCTCCCCACTGTAATTTTTCTAATAAAGCTATAGGAGAAGATTTAGATGACCGTAATTTTTGTAATTTTAAAGTTACGTTTAAAAATAATTTTGACTGGGTTGAAACCTCCATTGATGGGTTCTTATGAAGAAACCTCCCCACTGTCATTTTCCTAATAAAGCTATAGGAGGGGATTTAGATGACCGTAATTTTTGGAAATTTTAAACTTACGTTTAAAAATGATTTTAACTGGGTTGAAACCTCCACTAATGGGTTCTAATGAAGAAAACTCCCCATTGTTATTTTCTTAATAAAGCTATAGGAGGGGATTTAGATGACCCTAATTTTTGAAATTTTAAAGTTACGTTTAAAAATAATTTTGACTGGGTTGAAACCTCCATTGATGGGTTCTTATGAAGAAACCTCCCCACTGTCATTTTCTTAATTAAGCTATAGGAGGGGATTTAGATGACCGTAGTTTTTGAAATTTTAAAGTTACGTTTAAAAATAATTTTGTTTGGGTTGAAGCTTCCATTGATGGGTTCTTATGAAAAAACCTCCCCACTGTCATTTTTCTAATAAAGCTATAGGAGAAGATTTAGATGACCGTAATTTTTGTAATTTTCTTAATAAAGCTATAGGAGGGGATTTAGATGACCGTAATTTTTGAAATATTAAAGTTACGTTTAAAAATAATTTTAACTGGTTTGAAACCTCCACTAATGGGTTCTAATGAAGAAAACTCCCCACTGTTATTTTCTTAATAAAGCTATAGGAGGGGATTTAGATGACTCTAATTTTTGAAATTTTAAAGTTACGTTTAAAAATAATTTTGACTGGGTTTAAATCTCTATTGATGGGTTCTAATGAAGAAACCTCCCCACTGTAATTTTCTTAATAAAGCTATAGGAGGGGATTTAGATGACCGTAATTATTAAAATTTTAAAGTTGCGTTTAAAAATAATTTTGTTTGGGTTGAAACTTCCACTGATGGGTTCTTATGAAGAAACCTCCCCACTGTCATTTTTCTAATAAAGCTATAGGAGAAGATTTAGATGACCGTAATTTTTGTAATTTTAAAGTTACGTTTAAAAATAATTTTTACTGGGTTGAAACCTCCATTGATGGGTTCTTATGAAGAAACCTCCCCACTGTCATTTTCCTAATAAAGCAATAGGAGGGGATTTAGATGACCGTAAATTTTGAAATTTTAAAGTTACGTTAAAAAATAAGTTTGACTGGGTTGAAACGTCCACTGATGGGTTCTAATGAAGAAACCTCCCCACTGTAATTTTTCTAATAAAGCTATAGGAGAAGATTTAGATGACCGTAATTTTTTTAATTTTAAAGTTACGTTTAAAAATAATTTTGACTGGGTTGAAACCTCCATTGATGGGTTCTTATGAAGAAACCTCCCCACTGTCATTTTCCTAATAAAGCTATAGGAGGGGATTTAGATGACCGTAAATTTTGAAATTTTAAAGTTAAGTTAAAAAAATAATTGTGACTGGGTTGAAACCTCCACTGATGGGTTCTAATGAAGAAACCTCCCCACTGTAATTTTTCTAATAAAGCTATAGGAGAAGATTTAGATGACCGTAATTTTTGTAATTTTAAAGTTACGTTTAAAAATAATTTTGACTGGGTTGAAACCTCCATTGATGGGTTCTTATGAAGAAACCTCCCCACTGTCATTTTAATAATAAAGCTATAGGAGGGGATTTAGATGACCGTAATTTTTGGAAATTTTATAGTTACTTTTAAAAATAATTTTAATTGGGTTGAAATCTCCACTCATGGGTTCTAATGAAGAAAATTACCCATTGTTATTTTCTTAATAAAGCTATAGGAGGGGATTTAGATGACCCTAATTTTTAAAATTTTAAAGTTACGTTTAAAAATAATTTTGACTGGGTTGAAACCTCCATTGATGGGTTCTTATGAAGAAACCTCCCCACTGTCATTTTTTTAATAAAGCTATAGGAGGGGATTTAGATGACCGTAGTTTTTGAAATTTTAAAGTTACGTTTAAAAATAATTTTGTTTGGGTTGAAGCTCTTCCATTGATGGGTTCTTATGGAAAAACCTCCCCACTGTCATTTTTCTAATAAAGCTATAGGAGAAGATTTAGATGACCGTAATTTTTGTAATTTTAAAGTTACGTTTAAAAATAATTTTTACTGGGTTGAAACCTCCATTGATGGGTTCTTATGAAGAAACCTCCCCACTGTCATTTTCCTAATAAAGCAATAGGAGGGGATTTAGATGACCGTAATTTTTGAAATTATAAAGTTACGTTTAAAAATAATTTTTACTGGGTTCAAACCTCCATTGATGGGTTCTAATGAAGAAACCTCCCCGCTGTCATTTTTCTAATAAAGCTATAGGAGAAGATTTAGATGACCGCAATGTTTTTAATTTTAAAGTTACGTTTAAAAATAATTTTGACTGGGTTGAAACCTCCATTTATGGGTTCTTATGAAGAAACCTCCCCACTGTCATTTTCCTAATAAAGCTATAGGAGGGGATTTAGATTACTGTAAATTTTGAAATTTTAAAGTTACGTTAAAAAATAAGTTTGACTGGGTTGAAACCTCCACTGATGGGTTCTAATGAAGAAACCTCCCCACTGTAATTTTTCTAATAAAGCTATAGGAGAAGATTTAGATGACCGTAATTTTTGTAATTTTATAGTTACGTTTAAAAATAATTTTGACTGGGTTGAAACCTCCATTGATGGGTTCTTATGAAGAAACCTCCCCACTGTCATTTTCCTAATAAAGCTATAGGAGGGGATTTAGATGACCGTAATTTTTGGAAATTTTAAAGTTACGTTTAAAAATAATTTTAACTGGGTTGAAACCTCCACTAATGGGTTCTAATGAAGAAAACTCCCCATTGTTATTTTCTTAATAAAGCTATAGGAGGGGATTTAGATGACCCTAATTTTTGAAATTTTAAAGTTACGTTTAAAAATAATTTTGACTGGGTTGAAACCTCCATTGATGGGTTCTTATGAAGAAACCTCCCCACTGTCATTTTCTTAATAAAGCTATAGGAGGGGATTTAGATGACCGTAGTTTTTGAAATTTTAAAGTTACGTTTAAAAATAATTTTGTTTGGGTTGAAGCTTCCATTGATGGGTTCTTATGGAAAAACCTCCCCACTGTCATTTTTCTAATAAAGCTATAGGAGAAGATTTAGATGACCGTAATTTTTGTAATTTTCTTAATAAAGCTATAGGAGGGGATTTAGATGACCATAATTTTTGAAATATTAAAGTTACGTTTAAAAATAATTTTAACTGGTTTGAAACCTACACTAATGGGTTCTAATGAAGAAAACTCCCCACTGTTATTTTCTTAATAAAGCTATAGGAGGGGATTTAGATGACTCTAATTTTTGAAATTTTAAAGTTACGTTTAAAAATAATTTTGACTGGGTTTAAACCTCTATTGATGGGTTCTTATGAAGAAACCTCCCCACTGTAATTTTCTTAATAAAGCTATAGGAGGGGATTTAGATGACCGTAATTATTAAAATTTTAAAGTTACGTTTAAAAATAATTTTGTTTGGGTTGAAACTTCCACTGATGGGTTCTTATGAAGAAATCTCCCCACTGTCATTTTTGTAATAAAGCTATAGGAGAAGATTTAGATGACCGTAATTTTTGTAATTTTAAAGTTACGTTTAAAAATAATTTTTACTGGGTTGAAACCTCCATTGATGGGTTCTTATGAAGAAACCTCCCACTGTCATTTTCCTAATAAAGCTATAGGAGGGGATTTAGATGACCGTAAATTTTGAAATTTTAAAGTTACGTTAAAAAATAAGTTTGACTGGGTTGAAACGTCCACTGATGGGTTCTAATGAAGAAACCTCCCCACTGTAATTTTTCTAATAAAGCTATAGGAGAAGATTTAGATGACCGTAATTTTTTTAATTTTAAAGTTACGTTTAAAAATAATTTTGACTGGGTTGAAACCTCCATTGATGGGTTCTTATGAAGAAACCTCCCCACTGTCATTTTCCTAATAAAGCTATAGGAGGGGATTTAGATGACCGTAAATTTTGAAATTTTAAAGTTACGTTAAAAAAATAAGTTTGACTGGGTTCAAACCTCCATTGATGGGTTCTTATGAAGAAACCTCCCCACTGTCATTTTTCTAATAAAGCTATAGGAGAAGATTTAGATGACCGTAATTTTTTTAATTTTATAGTTACGTTTAAAAATAATTTTGACTGGGTTGAAACCTCCATTGATGGGTTGTTATGAAGAAACCTCCCCACTGTCATTTTCCTAATAAAGCTATAGGAGGGGATTTAGATGACCGTAATTTTTGAAATTTTAAAGTTACGTTTAAAAATAATTTTAACTGGTTTGAAACCTCCACTAATGGGTTCTAATGAAGAAAACTCCCCACTGTTATTTTCTTAATAAAGCTATAGGAGGGGATTTAGATGACTCTAATTTTTAAAATTTTAAAGTTGCGTTTAAAAATAATTTTGACTGGGTTTAAATCTCTATTAATGGGTTCTAATGAAGAAAACTCCCCACTGTTATTTTCTTAATAAAGCTATAGGAGGGGATTTAGATGACCGTAATAATTAAAATTTTAAAGTTGCGTTTAAAAATAATTTTGTTTGGGTTGAAACTTCCACTGATGGGTTCTTATGAAGAAACCTCCCCACTGTCATTTTTCTAATAAAGCTATAGGAGAAGATTTAGATGACCATAATTTTTGTAATTTTAAAGTTACGTTTAAAAATAATTTTGACTGGGTTGAAACCTCCATTGATGGGTTCTTATGAAGAAACCTCCCCACTGTCATTTTCCTAATAAAGCAATAGGAGGGGATTTAGATGACCGTAATTTTGAAATTCTAAAGTTACGTTTAAAAATAATTTTAACTGGGTTGAAACCTCCACTGATGGGTTCTAATGAAGAAACCTCCCCGCTGTCATTTTTCTAATAAAGCTATAGGAGAAGATTTAGATGACCGTAATGTTTGTAATTTTAAAGTTACGTTTAAAAATAATTTTGACTGGGTTGAAACCTCCATTGATGGGTTCTTATGAAGAAACCTCCCCACTGTCATTTTCCTAATAAAGCTATAGGAAGGGATTTAGATTACTGTAAATTTTGAAATTTTAAAGTTACGTTAAAAAATAATTTTGACTGGGTTGAAACCTCCACTGATGGGTTCTAATGAAGAAACCTCCCCATTGTAATTTTTCTAATAAAGCTATAGGAGAAGATTTAGATGACCGTAATTTTTGTAATTTTATAGTTACGTTTAAAAATAATTTTGACTGGGTTGAAACCTCCATTGATGGGTTCTTATGAAGAAACCTCCCCACTGTCATTTTCATAATAAAGCTATAGGAGGGGATTTAGATGACCGTAATTTTTGTAAATTTTAAAGTTACGTTTAAAAATAATTTTAATTGGGTTGAAACCTCCACTAATGGGTTCTAATGAAGAAAACTACCCATTGTTATTTTCTTAATAAAGCTATAGGAGGGGATTTAGATGACCGTAATTATTAAAATTTTAAAGTTACGTTTAAAAATAATTTTGACTGGGTTGAAACTTCCATTAAGGGGTTCTTATGAAGGAACCTCCCCACTGTCATTTTCTTAATAAAGCTATAGGAGGGGATTTAGATGACGGTAATTATTAAAATTTTAATGTTACGTTTAAAAATATTTTTCTTTGGGTTGAAACTTCCATTGATGGGTTCTTATGAAGAAACCTCACCACTGTCATCTTTCTAATAAAGCTATAGGAGAAGATTTAGATGACCGTAATTTTGGAAATTTTAAAGTTACGTTTAAAAATATTTTAACTGGTTTGAAACCTCCACTAATGGGTTCTAATGAAGAAAACTCCCCACTGTTATTTTCTTAATAAGGCTATAGGAGGGGATTTAGATGACCCTAATTTTGAAAATTTTAAAGTTACGTTTAAAAATAATTTTGACTGGGTTGAAACGTCCATTGATGGGTTCTTATGAAGAAACCTCCCCACTGTCATTTTCTTAATAAAGCTATAGGAGGGGATTTAGATGACCGTTACTATTAAAATTTTAAAGTTACGTTTAAAAATAATTTTGTTTGGGTTGAAACTTCCACTGATGGGTTCTTATGAAGAAACCTCCCCACTGTCATTTTTGTAATAAAGCTATAGGAGAATATTTAGATGACCGTAATTTTTTTTAATTTTAAAGTTACGTTTAAAAATAATTTTGACTGGGTTGAAACCTCCATTGATGGGTTGTTATGAAGAAACCTCCCCACTGTCATTTTCCTAATAAAGCTATAGGAGGGGATTTAGATGACCGTAATTTTTGAAATTTTAAAGTTACGTTTAAAAATAATTTTAACTGGTTTGAAACCTCCACTAATGGGTTCTAATGAAGAAAACTCCCCACTGTTATTTTATTAATAAAGCTATAGGAGGGGATTTAGATGACTCTAATTTGTGAAATTTTAAAGTTACGTTTAAAAATAATTTTGACTGGGATTAAACCTCTATTGATGGGTTCTTATGAAGAAACCTCCCCACTGTCATTTTCTTAATAAAACTATAGGAGGGGATTTAGATGACTGTATACATTAAAATTTTAAAGTTACGTTTAAAAATAATTTTGTTTGGGTTGAAACTTCCACTGATGGGTTCTTATGAAGAAACCTCCCCACTGTCATTTTTGTAATAAAGCTATAGGAGAAGATTTAGATGACCGTAATTTTTGTAATTTTAAAGTTACGTTTAAAAATAATTTTGACTGGGTTGAAACCTCCATTGATGGGTTCTTATGAAGAAACCTCCCCACTGTCATTTTCCTAATAAAGCAATAGGAGGGGATTTAGATTACCGTAATTTTTAAATTATAAAGTTACGTTTAAAAATAATTTTAACTGGGTTGAAACCTCCACTGATGGGTTTTAATGAAGAAACCTCCCCACTGTCATTTTTCTAATAAAGCTATAGGAGAAGATTTAGATGACCATAATTTTTGTAATTTTAAAGTTACGTTTAAAAATAATTTTGACTGGGTTGAAACCTCCATTGATGGGTTCTAATGAAGAAACCTCCCCACTGTAATTTTACTAATAAAGCTATAGGAGGGGATTTAGATGACAGTAAATTTTGAAATTTTAAAGTTACGTTAAAAAATAAGTTTGACTGGGTTGAAAACTCCACTGATAGGTTCTAATGAAGAAACCTCCCCACTGTCATTTTTCTAATAAACCTATAGGATAAAATTTAGATGACCATAATTTTTGTAATTTTAAAGTTACGTTTAAAAATAATTTTGACTGGGTTGAAACCTCCATTGATGGGTTCTTATGAAGAAACCTCCCCACTGTCATTTTCCTAATAAAGCTATAGGAGGGGATTTAGATGACTGTAAATTTTGAAATTTTAAAGTTACGTTAAAAAATAAGTTTGACTGGGTTGAAACCTCCACTGATGGGTTCTAATGAAGAAACCTCCCCACTGTAATTTTTCTAATAAAGCTATAGGAGAAGATTTAGATGACCGTAATTTTTGTAATTTTAAAGTTACGTTTAAAAATAATTTTGTCTGGGTTGAAACCTCCATTGATGGGTTCTTATGAAGAAACCTCCCCACTGTCATTTTCCTAATAAAGCTATAGGAGGGGATTTAGATGACCGTAAATTTTGAAATTTTTTAGTTACGTTAAAAAATAAGTTTGACTGGGTTGAAACCTCCACTGATGGGTTCTAATGAAGAAACCTTCCCACTGTAATTTTTCTAATAAAGCTATAGAAGATTTAGATGACCGTAATTTTTGTAATTTTAAAGTTACGTTTGAAAATAATTTCGACTGGGTTGTAACCTCCATTGATGGGTTCTTATGAAGAAACCTCCCCACTGTCATTTTCCTAATAAAGCTAAAGGAGGGGATTTAGATGACCGTAATTTTTGGAAATTTTTAACTTACGTTTAAAAATAATTTTAACTGGGTTGAAACCTCCACTAATGGGTTCTAATGAAGAAAACTCCCCATTGTTATTTTCTTAATAAAGCTATAGGAGGGGATTTAGATGACCCTAATTTTTGAAATTTTAAAGTTACGTTTAAAAATAATTTTGACTGGGTTGAAACCTCCACTGATGGGTTCTTATGAAGAAACCTCCCCACTGTCATTTTCCTAATAAAGCTATAGGAGGGGATTTAGATGACCTTAATTTTTGAAATTTTAAAGTTACGTTTAAAAATAATTTTGACTGGGTTGAAACCTCTACTGATGGGTTCTTATGAAGAAACCACCCCACTGTCATTTTTCTAATAAAGCTCTAGGAGGGGATTTAGATGACTTTAATTTTTGAAATTTTAAAGTTACGTTTAAAAATAATTTTGACTGGGTTGAAACCTCTACTGATGGGTTCTTATGAAGAAACCACCCCACTGTCATTTTCTTAATAAAGCTATAGGAGGGGATTTAGATGACAGTAATTATTAAAATTTTAAAGTTACGTTTAAAAATAATTTTATTTGGGTTGAAACTTCCACTGATGGGTTCTTATGAAGAAGCCTCCTCACTGTCATTTTCCTAATAGAGCTATAGGAGGGGATTTTGATGACCGTAATTTTTGAAATTTTAAAGTTATGTTTAAAAAGAAGTTTGACTGGGTTGAGACCTCCACTGATGGGTTCTAATGAAGAAACCTCCCTACTGTCATTTTCCTAATAAAGCTATAGGAGGGGATTTGGATGACCGTAGTTTTTAAATTTTAAATTTATGTTTAAAAATAAGTTTGACTGGGTTGAAACCTCCACTGATGGATTCTAATGAAGAAACTTCCCAACTGTCATTTTCCTAATAAAGCTATAGGAGGGGATTTAGATGACCGTAGTTTTTAAATTTTAAAGTTATGTTTAAAAATAAGTTTGACTGGGTTGAGACCTCCACTGATGGGTTCTAATGAAGAAACCTCCCCGCTGTCATTTTCCTAATAAAGCTATAGGAGGGGATTTATGTGACTGTAATTTTTAAATTTTAAAGTTATGTTGAAAAAGAAGTTTGACTGGGTTGAGACCTCCACTGATGGGTTCTAATGAAGAAACCTCCCTACTGTCATTTTGCTCATTAAGGCATAGAGGGGGATTTAAATTAAAATTATTCTGTATGCCACAAAATTGTATTTAAAAAGAAATATGGATGGCTTGAAACCTCTACTGGTGGATATTACTGAAGAAACCCCTCTACTGTTGTTTTATTCATAAAGGTGTTGAAGGAGTTTTGGATGTAAACGATTCTTTGAATGGCAAAATTATATTTAAAAAGAAATTTTTTGTGGGTTGAACGGCACGTTCTTGTTCACGTTCACGTTTTTGTGGGTTGAGCGGCACGCGCCGTTCATTCTGAACGGCACGTGCCAATGACCGTATTAGGAAACGGGAACTTCTTAAGAGAATAGTTGTAAGTATTGGACAGATTGGGGGCGGGGGAATTGTCCATGTTCCGCCGCATTCTTCCTAAATATTCCAATTCTGTTTTTAACGTTTAAATTGACGTATTTGTGAAAGTTTTATTGATTTATTTTTATATATCTATTATTCCTACTGATGGCTATTAAAGTTTTTTTTTTAATTTGTTGTCTTCTTCTTTTGCAAATTAAACTCTTTGTAACATACTTCTCCGTTTGTCCAATGGTGATATGGCAGTCTTGTACGTAGACAATTGTGCATTCAATTGTCTACGTATGAAATAAAATTTACTGAAATCAAAATGATTAAATAAAATGAATTATGACAAGATTAAATTTGCTGACTAATGTCTGATCTTTTTCAGATGTTATTTTTTGTAGGTTTCCAAGAAAAATTGGCAAGGAGGGTGGACTTCTGACGCGATTTTAAAAGCGACCAGAAATTAGACGAAAAACGAGTCTTCGGATAAAAGTTTTTCCAGATGGAATTATCCGAGGAAATTTCCCGGGGGTAATTTTCAGCAAAGATAGAATTGCTTGGAGAAATTTACCAGTGGTGATCTTGCACGAGAGGAAATATCCGTGGAAAACTTTTCAGGGGAGAGGATTTTCCGGTATTATTCTAAAAATGGTATTATCAGAAATTAAATATAAAAAAAAATCAGCTGAAACTAAGGGAGAACAATAAAACTTGAAAGGGAAAGAAATTATTCCGCATAAAAAAGGGCTGCCTCCTTCTCACTTCCTTGCTCTTAATGCTAAAGTTTGACTTTTGTCCCAGTTCCTTATGAACGACCCCTGAAACACAAAGGCCGTTTAGTCAGAACTAGAATCTTCTTTAAAGCACTTAAATTACTTTAGCGTGAAAAGCTGAGGGTTGTGGAGGGGACAGCTCTCCTCATATACAGGACGATTTCTGTTAGTGTTAAGTTGCAATGCTGCTCCTTACTTTCAGGTAAGAAACTTATTATTAATTCACTTGTGAGATCTATCTCGCGTCGTTAACCGTCATTTTCCATTCCTTGTGTCATTCCATCTGCTTTAGTTTCAAGCGCATTTCATCCTAACTTTTTTTTTATTTGAATCTTGGATTAAGGATAAAGTTTTCTGAAATACCCTTATGCGCTATTGCGCTCACCTTATTCTTTCATGGTAACCGTGAATGAGGATAGTGATATGAAATAAGGTAAAAATCTTCCCTTTATTCTGTGTTCTTACGATATACAGGTCAACTGTAACTTAATACGTGAGAAGCTCAGTGTTTTAAGGTAATTTATGAAACTGCAAAAACTTCAAGACTCTAAACATAATTTTAGTTTTGAATAAAGCTAAAGTAATTTTTGTTTTTAAAGACTTGGACGGCGTGTTTAGGATATACGTGTAAAATTGAGTATATTCCAATATGATTCTCTTTTTAAATATACCGAGAAGATTAGATATTATCCCTGGTCTAAAATAAAAGAAAAAAATAAAATAAACACTTAATTAAACAAAAATACTCCGAATATTTCGGCCCCACTTCCGGGAGCCTTTCTCAACGAAAAAAAAAGAAGATAAGAAAAAAATGAAACAAAAAATGTTCTTTTTAAAAACCTTTAACTTACATCAAAATAAAAACATACTAAACAAATAAAGAAAAAAAAGGGCTCACGATTTCTGACTGGTTTAGAGCATCTTTCGATTTACTTCATTTGTTAACTAATAAGTAGATTTTGCTATTTTTTTGCAATTCTTAGTTAACTTTAAACTTTTTTTGACGAAGGAATTCATAGTCAGCTGAAAAGTTGACCATGAAACTACTATTAAGGATTATTCGTTGTTAAATATATACAAAGAATTTCTTACAAAAAATTCTAACTTGGTAGCTCATGCTTGCATGGGCGCCCATATGGGGGGCAGGGGGGCTCCCGCCCCCCCCCCCCTGTCTGAATGATGCTGCCTTATTTTTATATTTTTGTTCTGAGATTTCTATTATATAGCATTAAAAGTGCCAATTAGATGAGGTTTGCCCCCCCCCTGGAATTCAGCTTATGGGCGCCCATGCATGCTTGCCTCTATTATAAAAGGCTTGATGCTTGCAAAATATGGTAATTAATTTAGTTTTTCCCAGACTGAATGATGCAGCCGTTTATTAAAAACAGATGTATTATTAAGCGGCTGTATTTTTAAGGCTGGAGTTTACTTTTCTTCTTGTAAAAAGAAACAAAAGGTGTAAAATTGTCATAAAAAGCGTGATTTCATGTTAGCCAAGATGATATCAGCCTACTTCATTATTTTGACTGTTTCTTATGTCTTGTACGGCTTACGTTATAGCAACTTCGAATTTTTTACCAAACTTCCCGCTCTATTTGCAAAAAACTAATAAACTTTCTTAGTTTAGTTTCTGGCAAATAGAATCCTAAAAGCAAAAAAGGAACAGTTTTTAGTTGAGCTAATTTCTGGTATATCAAACGCAATTTCGAACTTACGTCCTGATTTCTGGTTACTGTGGCAAAAGTTGCGACATTTACTTTAATGTTTAAAATTGGAATTCTCTAAAAACTTTGATTTTCAGAAAGTCGTAGTTTTCAGTTTTCTGCAACTATTTTGAGTCTGTTTATTTGAACTATTTTGTTAGATATATCATAAAAAATCGGCGAACCAATAATTTTTGTTCATTTTAAGCTTCAAATTTGTTCTTTTGTTCCGGCACAATTTTTGTCCGAAAGGGACAAAAATTGGTTATCAGATTCTAAGGGGTTGTTTTTTTAATAAAATGCAAAATAAAAGCATTTCCCAATGAAAATATCAAAAATCTAGGAGGGTGGAGGAGAGGGTTGGGGAGCGGGTTGAAGGTTGCACCGGTGGAATGGACAAAAAAGGATGACAAAAAATAACAAATTTGTCCCCCCCTTATTTTGAAAAATGGACTTTGCCCTCCCCCCGGACTTAAAAATTTTTTTTTGCCACATCCCCCTAAATTTTTCATGAATTGAGGTCCCTAAAAATAAATTCTAAGGCTAGTCAGGTTTTAAATCCAAGGGTTTTTAATTTCACGAACGGCTTCAGTGAATTTTTGCGTCAATTGAGTCGTGATGCCATTATTAGTAAAATATTTACAAGAAATCAATCATTTGACTGGTTTGTTACCATGCTAGAATTTGGTTTTTAACTCCTTAGAAACTAATTTTGAAAATTTTAACCTAGTTTTTACAGCCTAATTCTTAGCTTTTAAAAAGCCTGAAGTTGAATTGGAAAAGGATATTCCAAAATATTACTTGACTTATCCATAGCTACAGGTGAGGCCAAACAGTTTCACTAATTAAAGACATAGGAAACTGAGCGAATTTCCACTTTGTTATAGGCAGCGCAATATCGCTGCCTAAGTAAGGAGCGATGTGACCACAATGTATTGTTTATTTTATTTTTTTATTTTGTTTTAGAACAGGGCACTTCGTTTCGAAGGAGTTGTCGTAGAAACTTCGAAAAGGGCTCATTCGATTGGAAATTGAAAATTTTAGTGCCCTTTTTAATAGTCAGAATTGATAGGAGGGCAACTAACCCCCCTACCACACCCACCATTTCCGCAAACACGTCCAATCAAAATTTCAGCATATCTCAAGAATTGATTTGGGTATTAAGTTAGAACTTTCAAAGAATAATTAAAGGGGAAGATCATCTCACCAAAAGGCAGTATGTGCCTGCTAATACTACTGTCACTGCTACATTTGCAACTACTACTACTACTTCTAATGTAACTACCTGTAGGGCTAAGAGCATTAAGATGAAAATTTCAAGAAGTATATGAACATACAGGTTATCAAAAGGACATATCAGCAATGTCATAGCGATGGCTAATTGTATTAAATTGAAACTTTCAAGACTTGATGAAAGGAATGCTCTACCGACCAAAAGGCAATAGGTTAATACTACTGCTGCTAGTAGTACTACCGCTATTCAATACTGTTGCTAGTAATATCACTATTACTATTAGGACTACTATTACAACTATGCCTAAGGTCTATGAAGGTGAAATTTTTAAGAAATTTTGAGGGGGGAAGATGATCTGAATCAGAACATGCCCTCTGTATGCAGGTTTTCAAAATGGTGTTTTAGGAACAGTTTGGTGTGTGAAGATGAAACTAACAGGGCATGTTGTGAGGGATGTTGAACTTGCTGAACTAACCAAAAGAAAAATATTTGCATCCTAATGCTACTGCTTCTACCCATGCTACTTCTACTGTTACTACTATTACTACTTCTACTATTACTACTAACGCTGAAGCTTATGCTACTACAATTAATTTTAAGCTACTGCTATTAAAACTAATGATATTAAGGATAAAAATTTGGGATATATAGAGACTGTATGGAACTAATTCGTAACACACTATGCCCACACAAGTTGTCAACCAGACGCATCAGAAATGCTTCAGAAACGCTTGATGGTATGTATTAAGCTGAAACTTTGAGCTTGTGTTGAAGGGGATGCTGAAGAAACCAAAGGTACAATGTGTTTACTGCTACTAATGGTGCTACAACTATTGCTAATGCACAAGCAAAGGGTATAAAGGTGAAGCTTTTAAAGAATATTTAGGCGGAAATTGAACTAAATCAAAAGAAGCTATGAGTATGTGGACTTCCAAAAAGGTAGCAAAGCAATATCCAAAGAGCAACCTATATTATTAATTTACACCTTTAAGGGTAAGTTGTGTTGGACTTTGAACTAGCCAGAAGACACTATATGTATACTTTTAATACCAGTTACTATAACTAATGACGCTAAGGGTATTTAGATGAAACTTTTACGGAACACTTAATAGTTTCAATTAAACGAAAAAACTGTATGCATGCAGGTTTTCAAAAGGGCATATAAGCAATATCACAGGCAGCATCGCTCTATAATATCTAGCTAGACATATCGTTGGAACTCTTAAAGGAGTTAATTCGATTCAAAATTGAAAGTTCTGTTGCCCTTTTTAAGAGTAAAATGAGATTGGAGGGCATTCAGCCCTTTTCTAAACCCATTCATTTTCTAAATGCATCCAGTCAAAATTTCTAGACAGCCGTTTTGCTCAGCATAGTAAAACGGTTCAGCTATGTCCTTAGAAATATTAGGCTTGATAACCCCCCCCCCCAATTATACAATTGACCCAATATGCTTTAAAACTAAATGTTGCTTTAAAATAAATCAAAAGGCAATGTTCTTATGATTGAATTAAGACACCTCATTAATATATCGAAAACGACTAGAGGATTAAGTTGAAACTTTTGGGGACACTACTGTTACTACTTCTCCTCTTACAATTTAAATAAACAAAAAGAGTGTAAATTCATCCAGGTTGTCAAAGAGCATAGATAGAATGTTTTGTGAATGATATTAAGTTTTTTTTTTCAGGTCAACTTCAGAAGCTTTAAAATTGAATTAAAAATTTGTGTCAGGTTTGAAATTGTTGAAAAAGTTTCTCCCACATACAAATCCGTTATAGTCAAAACATTCTTTATCAACAGGCTAAATACTTGAATTGGAACCCGATTTCATCGATCACGTTGAGCTTGTCAAAAAGTTCGTGGTAACGAACAGTAAGTAAGGAGCGACCCAGCTCAATAGTTACCCAAACTCTAAAGAAAAGAAATTTTGATACCAATAGATACATCAAAAGAATCATATTTTTATGCTGATTTCAAATATATAAATTTCATCAAGTTTAATCTAACCCATCAAAAGTTACGCGCCTTAGAAAATTTGATAAATAAAAGTTCAAATAGGGATAAAATCCTTTTAATAGACAGTGATGATAGAAATTCACAAAAATACCAGATATTTCGGTCACATATACAGTGACCGTCATCAGTAGTAAAACTAAAATAAAACAATTTAAAACAAAATTTTATATACTAAATCAAATAACACTACATATTGTTTGAATCTCTAATTCTTTTCAAAGCAAAGGCGGAAGCTATTCTCTTTGACCTTCTTGGATTCGGTTCATTAGCGTTCAATGATATAACATTTGGACAAAGGTCAACTACATTGGGTGAATTGAACTTTACTCTCTCAGATTTTAATAAATTATCATAGATAGAGTCCAGCCCATATTCACCTGTATCTCGATTCAAAGCAATATTCTTGAATAAGATTTTCTTTATTTCAAGAATTTCACGAAAATTTTGCTTTAAACCCCGATCCCTAGAAATCAAAGAGACATTCTCGAATGTCTCTTTGATTTCTAGGGATCGGGGTTTAAAGCAAAATTTTCGTGAAATTCTTGAAATAAAGAAAATCTTATTCAAGAATATTGCTTTGAATCGTGATACAGGTGAATATGGGCTGGACTCTATCTATGATAATTTATTAAAATCTGAGAGAGTAAAGTTCAATTCACCCAATGTAGTTGACCTTTGTCCAAATGTCATATCATTGAACGCTAATGAACCGAATCCAAGAAGGTCAAAGAGAATAGCTTCCGCCTTTGTTTTGAAAAGAATTAGAGATTTAAACAATATGTAGTGTTATTTGATTTAGTATATAAACTTTTGTTTTAAATTGTTTTATTTTAGTTTTACTACTGATGACGGTCACTGTATATGTGACCGAAATATCTTGTATTTTTGTGAATTTCTATCATCACTGTCTATTAAAAGGATTTTATCCCTATTTGAACTTTTATTTATCGTCATGGAAAGGCAGTGTGGTCTCCGAAATTATTTTAGAAAATTTGCCTTATTTTTGAAAAAAGGGAGAAACACCCCTTAAAAGCTATAGAACTTTAATCAAAATCACACCATCAGATTCAGCGTATCAGAAAAACCTAAGGTTTCAAGCTCCTATATAAAAAAATGTTAAATCTTGTATTTTTTGGCAAAAGAAAGATCAGGGATGCGTGTTTAATTGGGTTTTTTTTTCAGGGTCATCGTATCGACCCGGTGGTCCTAGAATATCACAGGACGGCTCATTCGAACGGAAATTAAAAGCTTTAGGTTTTTTTTAAGTGACCACAAAAAATGGAGGGCAACTAGGCCCCCTCCCACGCTCATGCTTTTCCCAAAGTCACCCGATGAAAATTTTGAGATAGCCACTTTGTTCAGCATGATAAAAAAAATATAATAACTACTTCTTTGAGGATGACTTAATCCCCCACAGTCCCCGCGGGAAAGGCTACAAGTTATAAACTTTACCCATTGTTTACATATAGTATTGGCTATTGGGAAGTGTAAAGAGGTTTTCAGGGGGGATAATTTCTGGTATTGAGGGAAGGGGGTGGATCGTGGGTTACGTGGGAGGATCTTTCTATGGAGGCAGTTTTCATGGTGGAAGTGATATTGCTATGAAGGGGGTGCCGGATTTCCCAGCTTTATTTCAAAAAACGATCAGAAATCAAATACAAAAAAAGTTTTCAACTGAAAAAACTTTTCAACTGAAAGCTTTTCAACATCAAAGCTTAAATGAACAGAAACTATTACGTATATGATTGGGTTCGCCCCCTAGTCAATACCTCGCTGTTTACTCTGAAGTTATTTTAGCACTTTCATACGAGCTATTTTTTCTAATTAACGGCATTTGTGATTAAGAGGTAATTCAACATCAAAGAAAAGTAAAGGCCATTTTAAACTTAAGCTCAGGAGATACAAATCCCTGTAAAAATTCAAATTCAAAACGACCAGAAATTACTATTAAAGAATAAATGAAACCCAAAACGAACAGAAATTAAATAAACAATCATAGCAAAAAACATACAACAAGTAATAATGTAAATGAATAATTAGATCTTAAAGCGAGTAATGCTTGGATTGAATATGAAAATCAAGCATTGCTATTAAAGTATTTTGCTATTAAATTATAAATGAAACTTAAAACAAACAGACATTAAATAACAATCAATGCGAACAAACATACAATATATATTAATGTAAATGAATAAATAAATCTTAAAACGAGTGAAACTTAAATTGAATATGCAAATCAAGTTTGAATCGATTAAAAATAACTACAAACAAGAGTTTGGTTATCGCCTCACTGCAGAAGCCTAAAACCTACCGCGTCATTGGCGCTTCAAAAAAAAACAAAACAAAAAAATAAATCAGAGGCAACGCAGTAGCGTTGCCTATAGTAAAGGCCATACGGTTCCAATGTTTTATTATTTATTATTATTTATTTTTTTTCCCAGAGACACTTCATATGGAAGGGGTCGTCATAGAAGTTTTAAAGGGGGCTCATTTGATTGGAAAATGAGAGTTCTAGTGCCCTTTTTAATGGTCAAAAATTATTGGAGGGCAACCACCCCCCCCCCTGCCCATCATTCCCCCAAACACATCCAATCAAAATTTTGAGATTGTCATTTTGTTCAGCGTAGTTGATTTCCTGATAGAAAATATATTTTTGAGGAGGAGACTCCCCCACAACCCTCAGGGCAAGTGTTTTAAGTTATGCCCTGGGGGCATATAAGGTTTTTAATGAAGGCTTTGTCGTAGAAACTTCAAAACAGGCTCATTCGATTGGAACATAAAGAGCTAGTGCCCTTTTTAATAGTCAAAAGTGATTGGAGTGTAACTCAGCGGGCCCGCCCCCCCCCCCCCCACGCCTCTCATTTCCCCAAACACATCCAATCAAAATTTTGAGATAGTCATTTTCTACAACGTAGTTGATTTCCAAATACAAAATATGTTTTTGAGGAGGACACTCCCCCACAACCCTCAGGGCAAGGGTTTTAAGTTATGCCCTAGGGGCATAGAAGGTTTTTATAGAAGGCGTTGTTGTAGAGACTTCAAAACAGGCTCATTCGATTGAAAATTAAAGAGCTAGTGCCCTTTTTAATAGTCGAAAGTGATTGGAGTGTAACTAACCCCCCCCCCCCCCCCAAGCCTATTATTTCCCCAAAGACATCCTATCAAAACTTTGAGATATCTATTATTTCAGCGTATTTCATTTCCATATAGAAAATATATTTTTGAGGAGAAAACTCCCCAAAAACCATCAGGGCAAGGGTTTTAAGTAATGCCCATGGCGGATATAAGGCTCTTGTAGAAGGTTATGTCGTAGAAACTTCAATACAGGCTCAATTTATTGCAAATTTATGGGGTAGTGCCCTTTTTAATAGTCGAAAATGATTGGAGGGCCACTAGCCCCCCCCCACGCCCGTCATTCCCCGAAACATATCCAATAGAAATTTTTAGATAGCTATTTTGTTCAGCCTAGTTTATTTCGAGCCAGAAAATATATTTTTGAGAAAGACACTCCCCCACAGCCCTCGGGGCAAGGATCGCAAGTTATTCCCTAGGGTCATATGAGGTTTTTATAGAAGGCACTGTCGTAGAAACTTCAAAACATGCTCATTCGACTGGAAATTAAAAAGCAGTACCCTTTTTAATAATTGAATGTGACTGGAGTGTAACTAGCCCCCTCCTCCCCCTCCCGCCACGCCCCCAAATTAGCCAAAAAAATACAAACACAAACGTGAGATAGCCGGTTTATTAAGCGGAGGTGACTTAAAGGTAGAAGACATATTTTTGAGGAGGACACTCCCCCGAAACCCTCAGGGCAAGGGTTTTAAGTTATGCCCTGGGGGCATATAAGGTTTTTATAGAAGGCGTTGTCTTAGAAACTTCAAAACAGGCTCATTCGATTGGAAATTAAAGGGCTAGTGCCCTTTTTAATTGTCAAAAGTGATTGGAGTGCAACTAACCCCCTCCCCACGCCCATCATTTCCCCAAACCCATCCAATCAAAATGTTGAGATAGCCATTTTGTTCAGCGTAGTTGATTTCCGGATAGAAAATATATTTTTGAGGAGGACACTCCCCCAAAACCTTCAGGGTAAGGGTTTTAAGTCAATCCCTGGGGGTCTATAAGGCTTATATAGAAGCCTTTGTCATAGAAACTTCAAAAAAGCCTCATTCAAATGGAAATTCAAAGCGATAATGCCCTTTTTAATAGTTGGATGTGATTGGAGGGCAACTAGCCCCCCCCCCACGCCCATCATTCCCCCAAACACATCCAATCAAAATTTTTAGATAGCCATTTTGTTCAGCCTAGTTGATTTCCCGATAAAAAATATGTTTTGGACGAGGACAATCGGCCACAACCCTCAGAGGACGATTTTAAAATTATACCCTAGGGAAATATAAGATTTTTAATGAAGGCGTTGTCGTAGAAACTTCAAAAAAGGCTCATTCGATTGTAAATTCAAAGGGCTGGTGCCCTTTTTAATAGTCGAAAGTGACGGGAGGGCAACCCGTCCCACTCCCCTACGCCCGTCATTTCCCCAAACACATCCAATCAAAATTTTGAGATAGCCAGTTTTGTTCAGCGTAGTTGATTTCCAGATTGAAAATATATTTTGAGGATAAATAAAAGTTCAAATAGGAATAAAATCCTTTTAATTGACAGTGATGATGATAACAGTGATAGAAAATCACAAAAATACCAGATATTTCGGCCACATATACAGTGACCGTCATAAGTAGTAAAACTAAACTAAAACAATTTAAAACAAAAGTTTATATACTAAATCAAATAAAACTACATATTGTTTGAATCTCTAATTCTTTTCAAAGCAAAGGCGGAAGCTTTTTGTGAATTTCTATCACTGTTATCATCATCACTGTCTATTAAAAGGATTTTATCCCTATTTGAACTTTTATTTATCGTCATGGAAAGGCAGTGTGGTCTCCGAAATTATCTACGTCATATTTATGGGGATGATTTGACCAAAATTGTGTATAAATATATAAACACTCAGAAAAAACATGCAAATGTTATCAACCAACAGGATTTTCTTCTACGATGTAAGAAGATGAGAATTGTACCACCTTCACTAAAATTCAATTTACATTTGGGCACTTTCATGGAAGAAAAGTTTGAACGAAGCTTACATTTCAAGACTTTAAATCACATGATTAAGGATAAAAGTAGAAAAAGAGCTTTAATAGTGAGAGATAAACTTTCGCTGGAAAATCTTATGTCAAAAAAGGTTAGTTTAAGTGAATTTTGTTATATTCACCAAACTGAAAAAAATCACTTCAATCATGACTTTCGCCTTTCCAGAGAAAGATTGCTAAAAAAGTTTTCGAAATTATCAACAAATAATTCGGTAATACCTTCGTCAATTCTAGGACCAGGTGTGGTTAATTTTTCATCAAGAACTTTAACGATACAAGAACAATCAGTGCTTGAAAAGGGTCCGAAATTTTGTTTTAAACCGGATAAAGTCCCCGCGGAAGACATTATCTCTTCAATAGAAACATCTTTGCATAAAAACACAAATCTAATAAAAGATGTTAGCTTAGTAAGAGCCTTTACTGTGAAAAACCTGTCTAGTTTTGTGTACAAACTGGAATGTCTTAGTACGACCATCAAAGATTTTAAAAATATAAAAAGCTTAAAAAAAGATGATTCAATTACAATTACAAAAGCAGATAAGAGTAACACTTTAGTTGTGATCAATACTGAGGACAACGAATCAAAATTAAAAAATTTACTAGAGGATGAAAAAACATACAAGAAGCTATCGTATAATGCAACAGACTCTTTTACAAATAAGTATAAGAAAGAATTGAAGTGCTTAAAGGATGAAGGAAAAATTACACCTCAACTCTATTACAAATGCCTGCCACGCAGTTCTTTGTGCCCTAAATTAAATGGACTTCTCAAAATTCATAAGCCTAACCTACTATTACGACTAATTTTGTCAAGTACAAGGTCACCAACAAGTGTTTTGAGCAAATGGTTAGTGTCAATCTATAAACCACTTTTATCTACACAAATTTTGTATATTAAGAATTCTTGGAATTTGGTTGACAAACTGAAAAAAGTAGAAATTTCTTCGAATTCTTTGCTTTCACGCTTCGACATTGTATCAATGTACACAAATATTGATGTAGAAGCAGCCGAAACTCTTCTAGAAGGAAAGCTCTTGAGAAATTTGGATTTGATTAGTGGCAAAACAGATTTAGAAGTTTCTGTAATTATGTATTTAGTGAGGTTGTGCAATAAGTTCTCTTATTTTTTTCAATTTAGAGGGGAGTATTTCGAAAAAATAAATGGTTTACCTATGGGGGCCCCTTTATCCCCTTTATTAGATAATATTTTTGTGGAGAATATTGAAACAATTGCGTTAGATTCATATTTTTTAAAACATATTTTCTGGGGCCGGTATATGAATGACATTATTTTAGTATGGGATTATGGGGAGGAGGAATTAAAGGGATTTTTGGAACATCTTAATTGTTTGGGAGGGGATTTAAAGTTTACTGTTGAATTGGAAGAGACTGGGAAACTTCCTTTCCTTGATGTTCTTCTTTTGAAAAATCAAAATAGTCTGGATTTTAAAATTTACAGAAAACCGACAAATAACAATAGATTTTTGTCTTACAGTTCCGGTCACGCTCGCCAAGTAAAAATTGGTTTGATCATTTCTATAACTGATCGGATCTTTAGTATTTGCTCTCCAAAATTTGTTGAGGAGGAGTTGTCTTTTCTAAGGAAATTACTAATAAGTAGCATGTATCCAGAATGGTTAATTAACCAGACTTTTTCAAAAAGAAGAAAAAGGTTTCTGGAGATTTCTAAGGAAGTCTTTGAGACAACTTGGGAGAAGGAGATTTTTAGATCCTTACCATAGGTACCCGGGTTAAGTGAAAAACTTAAAAGAATTTTACAAAGCAATGGTCTAAGGGTAGCTTTAAAGAGTAATAATACTTTGGGTAGTTTCCTAAATTCTGGGAAGGATCTAACTTCATTGGGGCAACAAAGTGGGGTTTATCAGATCCCATGTACTTGTGGAAGCTCATATGTGGGACGTACGAACCAGAGTTTGGAAGTGAGATTATTACAACAGAAAGATTCTATTTCTTCGGCTTTAAAGCAAGATTCTAAGTCTGAAGATTTTAGTTCAGCCCTTTCAGAACATATTTTTAATTTTCCAGACCATTTCATTTTGTTCGAGAATGTCTCTCTGATTTCTAGGGATCGGGGTTTAAAGCAAAATTTTCGTGAAGTTCATGAAATAAAGAAAATCTTATTCAAGAATATTGCTTTGAATCGGGATACAGGTGAATATGGGCTGGACTCTATCTATGATAATTTATTAAAATATGACAGAGTAAAGTTCAATTCAACCAATGTAGTTGACCTTTGTCAAAATTTTATATCATTTAACGCTAATGAACCTAATCCAAGAAGGTCAAAGATAATAGCTTCCGCCTTTGCTTTGAAAAGAATTAGAGATTCAAACAATATGTAGTGTTATTTGATTTAGTATATAAACTTTTGTTTTAAATTGTTTTAGTTTAGTTTTACTACTGATGACGGTCACTGTATATGTGGCCGAAATATCTGGTATTTTTGTGAATTTCTATCACTGTTATCATCATCACTGTCTATTAAAAGGATTTTATCCCTATTTGAACTTTTATTTATCGTCATGGAAAGGCAGTGTGGTCTCCGAAATTATCTACGTCATATTTTGAGGAGGACACTCCCCCACAACCCTCAGGACAAGGGTTTTAAGTTATGCCCTGGGGGCATATAAGGTTTTTTATAGAAGGCGTTGTCGTAGAAACAGGCACATTCAATTGGAAATTCAAAGGGCTAGTGCCCTTTTTAATAATCGAAAGTGATTGGAGGGCAACTAGCCCCCCCACGCCCCACACTCCCCCCAACATATCTAATCAAAATTTTGTGATAGCCACTTTGTTCGGTTCAGAATCTTTCCAGATAGAAAATATATTTTTGAGAGGGATAGTCCCCCACAAGCCTTAGGGCAAGGGTTTTAAGTTATGCCCTGGGGGCATATAAAGTTTTTATAGAAGGCGGTGTCGTAGAAACTTCAAAAAAGGCTCATTCAATTGGAAATTCCGAGGGCTAGTGCCCTTTGTAATAGTCGAAAGTGATTTGAGGGCAACTAACCCTTTTCTCAAGCCCACTTTTTCCCCAAACACATCCAATCAAAATTTTAAGACAGCCATTTTATTAAACGTAGTCTTAAGTTCTGGATTACAACTCCCCCAAAGCCCTCAGGGAAAGGGTTGTAATTTAAGGATTCTCCGAATCCTTCATATTATTTCTTATGGAAGGGATGCTCGTATAAACTTTAGAGAGGGCTCATTTGATTGAAAATTGAAGAGTTCGAAAAGTTCATTTGATTGAAAAGTTCTTGTTCACTTTTTAAGAGTCAAAAAAGATTGAAGGGCAACTAGTCCCTCTCTCTCCTCCACGCCCTAAATGCATCAGTAAAAAATTTTGAGATAGACATTGTGTTAAAATAGTTCAAAGTTCAGATAACAAAAAACTCCGGTGTCGACACAGCCCACCAGGGCCCGGGGGTAGGCGTTATAAGTTATGCCCTGGGGCATAACTTATTAAGGGGGCTTATAACTTATGGGAAGGGGTTTTGCATGGGAAGAACACATAGGAAATTTATTATAATTATTCAATTATAAGGTTAAAATACATACTCTATGATAGATACAAAATTGCTTTGGCACACACGTTCCTATTAAGGTCAATTCCAAACAACCGTTATCCATTTGTGTCAGCAAGTGAAATGGTCTAAACATCAGTATTGGAGCTATTTTTTCAATTCATTAATTGTTGTCAATCGCTGTCCACAAGTTATGCAAGCTGTCTATTGTTCATATATAAGGTTGTTATCAAAGAGGTAATCGTATAGACTTTGAAAAAAGCCTCATTCGATTTAAACTGAAAGTTCTAGAACCGTTTTTTAAAGTCAAGAATAATCTGACAGTAAGCACCCCCCCCCCATGCCATAAAAACTTGAAAATTTTTGCAATCAAAAACGAACATAAATTAATTAAAAAAAAACTTTCCGAAAAATACGTTTTTCAAAGAAAAGTAAAGGCCATTCTAAATTTAGGCTCAGCAGATACAAATACCTGTTAAAATTCAAACTCAAAATGACCAGAAATTACTATTAAAGAATACATAAAACCCAAAACGAACAGAAATAAAATAAACAATCATAGGAGAAAACATACAGCGAGTAATAATATAAATGAATAAATAGATCTTAAAGCGAGTAATGCTTAGATTGAATATGAAAATCAAGCTTAAAACGAAAACAAATATTTTGCTATTAAAGTATAAATGAAACTTAAAACGAACAGAAGCAGTATCTATACAGGGAATCCTAATTACACATAGAATTACACAAGAACCGGGACAAGAATATGCAGCATAGCTTGACGTGGACATTGCAAAAAAAAGTTGGCAACCTATAAAGTGCCCAAGCATGTTTGAAACAATAGTCAAGGTTGTATAAAACAATCATACTGGTTGTTTTTTTTTTAAATCGAAAACTAGAGATTGTCAAATTGCGTTATCCACTGTTTCATTTCTTTGAGTTATGTGCTATCAAGAGCGGTTTCTGATTTTTTTGGACAACTGCCTTTAGCCAAGAAGAGTTTGATATGAATGTGTCGGTAGATAGCATTTGCGAATTGGATCCTACAATCAGAATTGTTTGATTGACATTTGCAAAAAAGGGATAAGGGATTTGCGAATTGGACTATACGAACGATATTAATTGAATAAAAGGGGAAAAAATAGAGCTAGATTACATTCGCGAATTGGATCGTATGAAGGTAGAGAAAAAAAGGGGTTGTCTTATGACTTGACCTAGCTTTACTTCTTCGATGTGTACTGTATAATACACAAGTGGTGTTTGACCAGTGTTGTCAATTTAAAATAGAGTTTAACGTTATACTATACTAAAAAGTTGATACTAAGAGAGATATAGATGGCAAGAAAATAATTTTAATAACGGATAGCTTTACTTCTTCGATGTGTTAAGTATAATACACAAGTGGTGGGGTGATGGGAGCGGGGTGTCTCAGAGTACTTATAGTAATGTACTGTGGGCCGAATTCCTAGCGAAAAACCCGAGTGGATGACTTGAAAATAAAATTTTTAACGAGAAATGACTGAAAAGTGTTTTGGGGGAGATGGGTTGATTGGCAGAAGGGTGTCTTAGAGTACTTATAGTGCTGTACTGTGGGCCGAGTTGCTAGCGGAAAACCCATGTGGATGACTTGAAATAAAATGTTTTAACGAAAAATGGCTGAAAAGTGTTTTGGGGGAGATGGGTTGATTGGCAGAAGGGTGTCTTAGAGTACTTATATTGCTGTACTGTGGGCCGAGGTGCTAGCGAAAAACCCGAGTGGATGACTTGAAAATAAAATTTTTAACGAGAAATGGGTGAAAAGTGTTTTGGGGGAGATGGGTTGATTGGCAGAAGTGTGTCATAGAGTACTTATAGTGCTGTACTGTGGGCCGAGTTGCTAGCGGAAAACCCGTGTGGATGACTTGAAATAAAAAATTTTAACAAGAAATCTCTGAAAAAATATTTTGGGGGGGGGATGGGTTGATGGCGGAAGGGTGTCTTAGAGTACTTATAGTGCTGTACTGTGGGCCGAATTCCTAGCAAAAAAACCCGAGTGGTTGACTGGAAAATAAAATTTTTAACGAGAAATGGCTGAAAAGTGTTTTCGGGGAGATGGGTTGATTGGCAGAAGGGTGTCTTAGAGTACTTATAGTGCTGTACTGTGGGCCGAGTTGCTAGCGAAAAACCCGTGTGGATGACTTGAAAATAAAATTTTTAACGAAAAATGGCTGAAAAGTGTTTTGGAGGAGATGGGTTGATTGGCAGAAGGGTGTCTTAGAGTACTTATAGTGCTGTACTCTGGGCCGAGTTGCTAGTGGAAAACCCGAGTGGATGACTTGAAAATAAAATTTTTTACTAGAAATGGGTGAAAAGTGTTTTGGGGGAGATGGGTTGATTGGCAGAAGGGTGTCTTAGAGTACTTATAGTGCTGTACTGTGGGCCGAGTTGCTAGCAGAAAACCCGTGTGGATGACTTGAAATAAAATTTTTTAACAAGAAAGCTCTGAAAAAAATTTTTGGGGGGGATGGGTTGATGGCAGAAGGGTGTCTTAGAGTACTTATAGTGCTGTACTGTGGGCCGAATTCCTAGCAAAAAACCCGAGTGGATGACTGGAAAATAACATTTTTAACGAGAAATGGGTGAAAAGTGTATTGGGGGAGATGGGTTGATTGTGCAGAAGGGTGTCTTAGAGTACTTATAGTGCTGTACTGTGGGCCGAGTTGCTAGCGGAAAACCTGAGTGGATGACTTGAAAATAAAATTTGTAACGAGAAATGGCTGAAAAGTGTTTTGGGGGAGATGGGTTGATTGGCAGAAGGGTGTCTTAGAGTACTTATAGTGCTGCACTGTGGGCCGATTTGCTAGCGAAAAACCCGAGTGGATGACTTGAAAATAAAATTTTTTAACGAGAAATGGCTGAAAAGTGTTTTGGGGGAGATGGGTTGATTGGCAGAAGGGTGTCTTAGAGTACTTATAGTGCTGTACTGTGGGCCGAGTTGCTAGTGGAAAACCCATGTGGATGACTTGAAATAAAATTTTTTAACCAGAAATCTCTGAAAAAATATTTTTTGGGAGATGGGTTGATGGCAGAAGTGTGTCTTAGAGTACTTATAGTGCTGTACTGTGGGCCGAATTCCTAGCGAAAACCCCGAGTGGATGAAATGAAAATAAAATTTTTAACGATAAATGGCTAAAAATTATTTTGGCGGTGGTGGGTTGATAGGCAGCCTGGTGTCATAGAGTAGTTATAGTGCTTCACTATGGGCTGAGTTTTTAGCACAAAAACCGTGTGGATGACTTGAAATAAAAAATTTTTAAAAAAAATCTTTGAAAAATTATTTTGGGGGGAATGGTTTGATAGGCAGATGGGTGTCTTAGAGTACTTATAGTGTGATAGTGGGGGGCGAGTTTTTAGCGAAAAATCTAAGCTAATAAGGGTTTTTGACCGTAAACTCCTGTTTTTTGTAAGAAAATTATGGAAAATACAATTCGTTGGTTCATAGGTGAAACTTAAGTCCAGTTATGGATCGAAAAATAAACTATATCTGTAAAATCTGAACTAATAAGGGTTTTGACCGTAAACTCTAGTTTTTTGTAAGAAAATTATGGAAAAAACAATTCGTTGATTCATAGTTGAAACTTAAGTCCAGGTAGGAATCGAAAAATAAACATGTTATATAGAGTCTGAGTTAGCGAGGGCTTTTGACCTTAAACTCTATTTTTTTGCAAGAAAATTATGGAAAATACAATTCTCTGGTTCAAATGAGAAACTTAAGTCTATTTTTGGATCGAAAAAAACTATTTCTGTAAAATCTGAGCTAATAAGGGTTTTTGACCGTAAACTCTAGTTTTTTGTAAGAAAATTATGGAAAATATAATTCTCTGGTTCAAATGTGAAACTTAAGTCTATTTTTGGATCGAAAAATAAAACTATTTCCGTAAAATCTGTGCTAATAAGGGGTATTGACCGTAAACTCAGGTTTTATGTAAGAAAATTATGGAAAATGCAATTCTCCAGCTCATCATTGGGACTGTAACCCATTTTTAGATCAAAAAATTAACCTTTTCTGTAAAATCTGAGCTGTTTAGTGTTTTTGGCCGTAAACTCTAGTTTTTTTTAAGAAAATTTTGGAAAATACAATTCTCTGACCCAAATCTGAAACTTCGGTCCATTTTTGGATCGAAAAATAAAACTATTTCCGCAAAATCTGAGCTAATAAGGGTTTTTTTGGCCGTAAACTATAGTTTCTTGTAAGAAAATTATGGAAAATACAATTCTCTAGTTCAAATGTGAAACTTAAGTCCAGTTTTGGATACTCATAATGATGAGGACTGATGGTTCTAATTCAATAATTTTTTTTCATAAAAACAAACTATTATTTTTTTTTTAAACTTCGAAATTATCCAACTTTTTTTTTTTTGTACGTATCTTAAAATGACAAAATATGCTTACGGCTCTAACAATTGTACTCTGTGATTGGTCAGAGACACGATGTGGCTCTCCCACTGGAATTCTATGTCCTGTTATCGACACTACCTAGTCTATTGCATGTATTAAATCAGTATTTTTTACGCAGTGGAACGATAAACACATAAGTCATATCTTTAAAAAAAAAGTGAAGATGGAGTATTTTAATAAAGTGTGTTCACATAACAAGGTTATTTTAGCATTGAATGCCGACAAGGAGAAGTATTTAAACTATTAAACAAGTACAAGTGGTAGCATTATTGAAAATGTATGCATGCATTGTCATGACAGTAAGGAATTAAATTTCTTTGAAATACCGAAAAAATTCAACTCTTTTGTTGGTGGTTATGCGAGATTGAGATCTCCAGAGATGATTGCACTCAAAGAAAATGCCTAGATAAAAATAAATGTTAATTATAGAGGACAACTTCTTGCTACTGCTGCAGGTAACACATTTTCTACTGATTCAATCAATCGTCAGCTTTCGGGTATTATCGTTCAACGGAAGGTCAAAAAAAGAAAGGCCTACTCTTCTACTAATATCTTAAACCATATCTTGTCTACGTGCCGACACTGTTACCTGTGTAAAAATAATGTGATAATAGACAGTGAAATTGCCAGAAAAATAAAAAGGGCATTGTCAGAAAATATCACTATGGAATATAAAGATAAATCGATGAAAAACAAAGCACCAGCAAACGTTACTGCCATTGATCAAACAGTCAATGAACCAAATAATACCAAAGACGAAAAGCAGATTGAGCCTGTTGTTGAGACACCAGTAAAAATTTTGTATGACTCTAAATGTAACAATGATTATTCTACTGATTACGAACTAAGAGAAGAAAATAGCTAAAATATCAAGAGAGAGTATCGTGAAATGATCCATGGAACAAGTTCAAAGTGACCTAAGTTAATCACTAATATTGATTATGTTTCATGATATGTTTTTGTATTAATATTCTACATTGCATTATTTCATTAAAAATATTACATTGTTATGTGTTCATTATTTTTAGAGTAAGCTAGCATATCAAACGTTTAGAATGTCTATCAAAACATTGGAGATGTAAGAAAAGGAATTTGCATACATCTAATGTCAGACACATGGGATAACATTGACAAAATCTAGGTATCAGAATGAATAAATTCTTAATCAATATCCATTCTTGGATATCTCATTATGTCATTATGAAAAAATTGTAAGTTAGTAAGTAAGTAAGTTAGTAACAAATTCTTTCTTGAATTTACCTCTTGGATACACAATACGTAAATTTTATACGGGAAATTATGAAAAAAAATTGAACAAATGTGGTATTAATATTAATTATTGATTGAAGTCGCTTCCTAGACTGACAATACCACAATTTCACAAAATCTAATCAAAAGAGTGGTTAAATTGTATATAAACAGCCATCTCTCAGATACTTTGGAAAGAGTTGAAAAAATCTAAGTTTTAGAGTTTATGAATTTCATTCATCAATACCTGTTAACAGATGCATTGGACAAAATTGACAAAATCTATGTGTCAGAGTGAATAATTTTTTTTATTTCCATTATTTAATGCCCCCGCCCCTCCCCGGACCGCCGCCGCGGGCCTCACTGCGGTGGCCGGGAGGTGGGTCCCGCTGCGATGGTCCGGGGAGGGACGGGGGGGGGGGGCATTAAATAATGGAAATAAAAAAAAATATTCACTCTGACACTTAGATTCTGTCAATTTTATTCAATGTATCTGACAAAAGATGTTGATAAATAAAATTTATTCACTCTAACACTTAGATTTTGTCAAGTTTTTCCTATGTATCCGAGAAATGGATGTTGATATACGATTCAACCACTCTTATACTTAGATTTTGTGAAATGGCTGTATTTTTTGTCTAGGAAGTGACTTCAATCGATAATAAATGTCAATAAGCAATTTGTTCAATTTTTTTCATAATTTCCTGAATTAAATTTCTGTATTGTGTATACAAGAGGTGAATTCAAGAAAAAGTTTGTTACTTACTTACTTACTTGCTTAAAGTTTTTTAATAATGACATAATAAGATATCCAAAAATGGATGTTGATAAGGAATTTATTCATAATGATACCTAGATTTTGTCAATGTTATCCCATGTGTCTGACAATAGATGTATGCAAATTCCTTTTCTTACATTTCCAATGTTGAATAGACATTCTAAGCGTTCGATATGCTAGCTTACTCTAAAAATAATGAACACATAACAATGTAATATTTTTAATGAAATAATGCTATGTAGAATATTAATACAAAAATATATTATGATACATTATTAAAATCAATGATTAACTTTGGACATTTTGAATCTGTTCCTTAAAATAGTTCACCTTGTTCTCCCTTGATATTGTAGCTATTGTCTTCTCTTAGTTCGTAATCGGTAGAATAATCATTATTCCATTTTTAGTCATACCCAATTTTTACTGGTGTGTCATCAACAGGCTCAATATGCTTTTCGTATTTGGTATTATTTGGTTCATTGACTGTTTGATCAATGGCAGTAACGTTTGCTGGTGCTTTGTTTTCATCGATTCATCTTTATATTCCATAGTGATATTTTCTGACAATGCCATTTTTATTTTTCTGGCAATTTCACTGTCTATTATCACATTATTTTTACACAGGTAACAGTTTCGGCACGTAGACAAGATATGGTTTACGATATTAGTAGAAGAGTAGGCCTTTCTTTTATTGACCTTCCGTTGAATGCTAATACCTGAAAGCTGAAGATTGAATGTATCAGTAGGTAATGTGTTACCTGCAACAGTAGCAAGGAGTTGTCCTCTATCATCAACGATTATTTTTATGTTGGCATTCTCTTTGAGTGCAATCATCTCTGGAGATCTCAATCTCGCATAACCACCAACATAAGAGTTGAATTTTTCAGTATTCCAAAGAAATTTAATTCCTACTGTCATGACAATGCATGCATACATTTCCAATAGTACTACCACTTGTACTTGTTTCATAGTTTAAATACTTCTCCTTGTCGGCATTCAATGCTACAATAACCTTGCTATGTGAACACACTTTATTAAAATGCTCCATATTCACTTTTATTTTTATTTTGTAAAGATATGACTTATGTGTTTATCGTTCCACTGCGTAAAAAATACTGATTTAATGCATGCAATAGACTATGTAGTGTCGATAACCCGACATAGAATCCCAATGGGAAAGCCATATCGTGTCTCTGACCAATCATAGAGTACAATTGTTAGAGCCGTAAGCATATTTTGTCATTTTAAGATACGTACAAAAAAAAAGTTGAATAATTTCGAAGTTTAAAAAAAAAATTATAGTTTGTTTTTATGAAAAAAAAATATTGAATTCGAACCATCAGTCCTCATCATTATGAGTATCCAAAACTGGACTTAAGTTTCACATTTGAACTAGAGAATTGTATTTTCCATAATTTTCTTACAAGAAACTATAGTTTACGGCCAAAAAACCCTTATTAGCTCAGATTTTATGGAAAAAGTTTTATTTTTCGATCCAAAAATAGACTTAAGTTTCACATTTGAACCAGAGAATTGTATTTTCCATAATTTTCTTACAAAAAACTAGAGTTTACGGTCAAAAAACCTTATTAGCTCAGATTTTATAGAAATAGTTTATTTTTCGATCCATAACTGGATTTAAGTTTCATCTATGAGCCAACGAATTGTATTTTCCAAAATTTTATTACAAAAAAAAAGGGTTTACGCTCAAAAACCCTTATTGGCTTAGATTTTACGGAAATAGTTTTATTTTTCGATCCAAAAATAGACTTAAGTTTCACATTTGAACCAGAGAATTGTATTTTCCATAATTTTCTTACAAAAAACTAGAGTTTACGGTCAAAAACCCTTATTAGCTCAGATTTTACAGAAATAAATTATTTTTCGATCCAAAACTGGACTCTATAATTTTCTTACAAAAAACTAGAGTTTATGGTCAAAAACCCTTATTAGCTCAGATTTTACAGAAATAGTTTATTTTTTGATCCATAACTGGACTTAAGTTTCACCTATGAACCAACGAATTGTATTTTCCATAATTTTCTTACAAAAAACTAGAGTTTACGGTCAAAACCCTTATTAGCTCAGATTTTACAGATATAGTTTATTTTTCGATCCAAAACTGGACTGAAGTTTCACCTATGAGCCAACGAATTGTATTTTCCATAATTTTCTTACAAAAAACTAGAGTTTACGGTCAAACACCCTTATTAGATTAGATTTTTCACTAGCAACTCGCCCCCTCCCCCACTATCACACTATAACTACTCTAAGACACCCTTCTGCCATCAACCCAGCCCCCCAAAAGTGTTTTTTCAGAGATTTCTTGTTAAAAAAATTTATTTCAAGTCATCCACACGGGTTTTCCGCTAGAAACTCGGCCCACAGTACAACACTATAAGTACTCTATGACACCCTTCTGCCAATCAACCCATCGCCTCAAAACACTTTTCACCCATTTCTCGTTAAAAATTTTATTTTCATGTCATCCACTCGGGGTTTTCGCTAGGAATTCGGCCCACAGTACTGCACTATAAGTACTCTAAGACATCCTTCTGCCATCAACCCATCCCCCAAAAAATATGTTTCAGAGATTTCTTTTAAAAATTTTTTATTTCAAGTCATCCACACGGGTTTTCCGCTAGCAACTCGGCCCACAGTGCAGCACTTTAAGTACTCTAAGGCACCCTTCTAGCAATCAACCCATCTCCCCCAAAATACTTTTCACCCATTTCTCGTTAAAAATTTTATTTTCGAGTCATCCACTCGGAGTTTCCGCTAGCAACTCGGCCCACAGTACAGCACTCTAAGTACTCTTAGACATCCTTCTGCCAATCAATCCATCTCCTCAAAAACACTTTTCACCCATTTCTCGTTAAAAATTGTATTTTTAAGTCATCCACTGGGGTTTATCGCTAGGAATTTGGCCCACAGTACAGCACTATAAGTACTCTAAGACACCCTTCTGCCATCAACCCATCCCCCCATAAATATTTTTTCAGAGATTTCTTGTTAAATTTTTTTATTTCATGTCATTCACACGGGTTTCCCGCTAGCAACTCCCGCCACAGTACAGCACTATAAGTACTCTAAGACACCCTTCTGCGATCAACCCATCCCCCCAAAAATATAATATCAAAGATTTCGTGTTAAAATTTTTTATTTCAAGTCATCCACTCGGGTTTTCACCTAGCAACTCCCGCAACAGTAGAACACTATAAGTACTCTAAGACACCCTTCTGCCCATCATCCCAACTCCTCAAAAACTATTTTCAGTCATTTCTCGTTAAAAATTTGTTTTTCAAGTCATCCACTCGGGTTTTTCGCTAGCAACTCGGCCCGCAGTACAACGCTGTAAGTAATCTAAGACATCCTTATGCCAATCAACTCATCTCATCCAAAACACTTTTCAGACATTTCTCGTTAAAATTTTTATTTCAAGTTATCCACACGGGTTTTCTGCTAGCAACTTGGCCCACAGTAAAGCACTATAAGTACTCTAAGACACCCTTCTGCCAATCAACCCATCTCCCCCAAAACACTTTTCAGCCATTTCTCGTTAAAAATTTTATTTTCAAGTCATCCACTTTTGTTTTTCGCTAGGAATTCGGCCCACAGTACATTACTATAAGTACTCTAAGACACCCCGCTCCCGTCACCCCACCACTTGTGTATTATACTGAACACATCGAAGAAGTAAAGCTATCCGTTATCAAAAGTCTTTTCTTGCCATCTACATCTCTCTTAGTATCAATTTTTTAGTATAGTATAACGTTAAACTCTATTTTAAATTGACAACACTGTTCAAACACCACTTGTGTATTATACAGTACACATCGAAGAAGTAAAGCTAGTTGAAGTCATAAGACCACCCCTTTTTTTCTCCACCTTCATACGATCCAATTCGCGAATATTATCTAGCTCTATTTTTTTCCCTTTTATTCAATTATTATCGTTCGTATAGTCCAATTCGCAAATCCCTTATCCCTTTTTTGCAAATGTCAATCAAACAATTCTGATTGTAGGATCAAATTCGCAAATGTTATCTAGCTCTATTTTTTCCCCTTTTATTCAATTAATATCGTTCGTATAGTCCAATTCGCAAATCCCTTATCCTTTTTTTGCAAATGTCAATCAAACAATTCTGATTGTAGGACCAATTCGCAAATGCTATCTACCGACGCATTCATATCAAACTATTCTTGGCTAAAGGTAATTGTCCAAAAAAATCAGAAACCGCTCTTGATAGCACATAATCCAAAGAAATGGAACAGTGGATAACGCAATTTGACAATCTCTAGTTTTCGATTTAAGAAAAAAACAACCAGTATGATTGTTTTATACAACCTTGGCTATTGTTTCAAACATGCTTGGGCACTTTATAGGCTGCCAACTTTTTTTGCAATGTCCACGTCAAGCTATGCTGCATATTCTTGTCCCGGTTCTTGTGTAATCATATATGTAATTAGGATTCCCTGTATAGATACTATTAACAGAAACTAAATAAACAATCAATGCGAACAAACATACAATATATATTAATGTAAATGAATAAATAAATCTTAAAACGAGTGAAACTTAAATTGAATATGCAAATCAAGTTTGAATCGAATAAAAATAACTACAAACAAGAGTTTTGGTATCGCCTCACTGCAGAAGCCATAAAACCTACTGCGTTGTTGGCGCTTTACTGAAAACGAATTATATTACAAATGTTTTCTTTTGTGCTTAATATTGAAAATAAATATTAAAATTACAGTAAAATTTTCAACTGATGAGCTTTTAGCAATTAATATCATTATGCATCAAATATTCAGTTTAATTTATTAGTTCTTTTCAAGATTGGTCAAGACAAATATAGTTTCAGTACAAGAAAAATTTGGATACTGCCCCCTTCTTTAACTGTAAAATCCTAAAGCCTTCTGCGTCATTGGTGCTTCACTGAAAACGGATTACTCATATATTACAAATTTATTATTTTCCAGTTCTTACAGCATTGAAAATGAAAATAAAAATACAGTGAATAAAAATCTTGAACTGATGGATCTTTCAACAATTAATATCATTATATATCTAATATTCAATTTGATTTTGTTTATACTTTTCAAGACTGCTCGAGACTCATATAGTTTTGCCATTTTTTTTTCACTCTGCCATTTTTTGTAACTAATCGTGTTAGTTTGAAAATATTCTATGGCTTCTAGGCATTTCTATTTGAGCGGAAAACTGCACCTCAAACTGAGTGGAACATGCATTTTCTTGCATGAAACACCAAAATATCATAAAATGTCAAGTTTTGGAGTGGTCCACCACTCGCAAGCAAGGGCCATTGGTATTTTTAAATCCGCATGGTCAATTTAGGGGGTGGAGGGTAGGCTAATTCTCGTAGCAGCCCCATTCCGTCGTGGTATGGTTCACATTTTCAACACCTGGCGTCCGGACTATCATATAATCTACCAAGCATACAACTACCCCAAATCTAAATTAATGTGAGTAGGGTTAAAAACCCCTATGCTTTCTAAAAGCCAGAACATAATTTGTTCTTTACTGAAAAAAAATTCAAATGAGTTTACTGAAAAAAATATGCATTGTCAATTTAATATACATATGCTGATATTTATTCCCAAAAAGCCTCATTAATTTTTGATTTCTTAAAGTTAGAAAAAGGAAAATATTTCAAAGAATCGTTTTCAGTAAAGCGCCAATGACGCAGTAGGTCTTAGGCTTCTACAGTGAGACGATACCCAAACTCTTGTTTTTATTTATTTTTATTCAATTCAAACCTGATTTGCATATTCAATTTAAGTTTCACTCGTTTTAAGATTTATTTTTTCATTTACATTAATATCTATAGTATGTTTGTTCGCATTGGTTGTTTGTATAATTTCTCTTCGGTTTAAGTTTCATTTATACTTTAATAGCAAAATATTTGTTTTCGTTTTAAATTTGATTTTCATAATCAATGTAAGTATTACTCGCTTCAAGATATATTTATTCCTTTATATTATTGCTTATGTTTTTTGCTATGATTGTTTATTTAATTTCTGTTCGTTTTGGGTTTCATTTATTCTTTAATAGTAATTTCTGGTCGTTTTGAGGTTGAATTTTAACAGGTATTTGTATGTCCTGAGCTTAAGTTTAAAATGGCCTTTACTTTTCTTTGAAAAACTTATTTTTCGGAAAGTTTTTTTTTAAATTAATAATAATAAAACATTGGAGCCGTATGGCCTTTACTATAGGCAATGCTACAGCGTTGCCTCTGATCTTCGCTTGTCCTTGTTTGGTGGCTTACGTTTAGTCCAGAGGGGTGGGTCATGGGAGTCTTGCTAACTGTGTACCCTTTAATAGAACCAGTGACCTTGTTGCACAGGCTCGACGGCTTAAGGGGCTGGTAGCTCCACTTATCTGACCCTTTAAAATCCCACACTAATTTTCATACAGCTGTCTTTTAAAATTCCATGTTAATTTCGTATCTGACCGTTTAAAGGGGAGGGTCTTTCTTGGGAATCTTGCCAGCTGAAAACAGGGCTGACTTTAAAATCCAATGTTAATCTAATAACTGTGTTGTAGAATAGATTGAGGGTGTGTCGTGACGTCAGAGGGCTTGCACAGAAATCTCATGTTAATTTTTCTATCTGATCATTTAATGTAGGACGGCATGTCATGTGACGTCAGAGGGCTCCAGTAGGAAAAGGGATAGGGCTTGGAACCTTACCAGCTAGAAACAAAATTGGAATCCCTTGGGAATCTTTCCAGCTAGAAACAGGGCTCCAGAGGAAATCTTGCCAGGGGTGTCATGATGTCACAGGGCTCCCGTAGGAATCCCTTGTTAATTTCCGTATCTGACCATTTAAAATCCTATGTTAATCTGGTATGAGACCATTTAAAAGCCCATGTCAAATTTCCTATGAACCTATTTAAAGCGTGAGGATGCGTTCCCTTTAATAGATCGGCTAGTAACCCCTATTATTACTACTTATCTATTATCCCAACCCCACTCCGATTGATCATATAAAAAATAATGAAACATCTGGAATCCCGGGAATCTTGCCGAGGCATATTATGGGAATCTTGCTACCTGTGCCATGAAAACTTGGCATGTCATGGGAGTCCTATGGGAAAAAAGGAGGGCATGTCATGGGGTCTGGACGCCGCCCCTCACTCTAGGGTCGACATGAATGTGTTTGGGGAAATGCTGGGCGTGGGTGGGGGGGTTAGTTGCCCTCCTATCACTTTCGACTATTCAAAAAGGCACTAGTCTTTTCACTTTCCAATCGAATGAGCCCTTTTCGAAGTTTCTACGACAATTCCTTCAAAACAAAGTGCCCTGGTCTAAAACCAAAGAACCAAAAAAAAAATATAATAAACAGTACATTGTTTCCACATTGCTCGTTACTTAGGCAGCGCTATTGCGCTTCCTATGATAAAGTGGAAATTCCCTCAGTTTCCTATGTCTTTAATTAGTGAAACTGCTTAGCCTCACCTTTAGCTATGCATAGGTCTAGAAATATTTTGGAATATCCTTTTCCAATTCAACTTCAGGCTTGTTAAAAGCTAAAAATTAGGCTGTAAAAACTAGGTTAAAATTTTCAATATTAGTTTCTAAGGAGTTAAAAAAAATTTAAGCAATGTTTCGGCGGTAAAATGAGGGAAATGATACAAGTCCGAAACATTTTTACTGGTTCAGAAGTCTATAACTGATTCAAAATTGATTAACTTGTTTATTTTTGAACTCTAAGAAGTTACTGTAAATAAAAGTTTTAGCTATAGGATATCGTTTAAACAGGAAGGCGTTTGAAAAGTGAAGATACATTTTTCTGAAAACGAAATAAGCTTCTTAAAACATTCTAATGAAATTAATAAAGTCGAATGAATTTCGAGCAATGTTACGGTGGTACTATGATACAAGTCCCAAACATTTATATTAGTTCAGAAGTGTATAACTGATTCAAAATTGCTTAATTGGTTTGTTTTGAACTCTGAGAAGTTACTGTAAATATAGGTTTTAGCTCTGAAGGTACATTTTTTCTGAAAACTGAAATAAGCTTCTTAAAATATTCTAAAGAAATTAATAACGTTGAGTAGATTTTAAGCAATGTTATGGCGGTACAACGAGGGAAATGATACAAAACCCAAACTATTTTACTGGTTCAGAAGCGTATAACTGATTCAAAAGTGTTTAACTGGTTTATTTTGAACTCTGAGAAGTTAGTGGAGACATGAATTTTAGCTCTAGGATAGCGTTTGGAAAGTGAAGATACATTTTTCTGAAAATGAAATAAGCTTCTTAAAGCATTCTAATGAAATTAATAAAGTCGAATGAATTTCGAGCAATGTTACGGTGGTACTATGAGGGATATGATACAAGTCCCAAACATTTATATTAGTTCAGAAGTGTATAACTGATTCAAAATTGCTTAGTTGGTTTATTTTGAACTCCGAGAAGTTACTGTAAATATAGGTTTAAGCTCTGAAGATACATTTTTTCTGAAAACTGAAATAAGCTTCTTAAAATGTTCTAATGAAATTAATAAAGTTGAGTAAATTTTAAGCAATGTTATGGCGGTACAACGAGGGAAATGATACAAAACCCAAACTATGTTATTGGTTCAGAAGTGTATAACTGATTCAACAGTGCTTAGCTGGAAGTTACTATAATTAAGGGTTTCTAGGATACCGTTTAAAACATGAAGTTACATTTTTCTGAAAACTGAACTAAGCTTCTTAAAACATCCTAATGAACTTAATAAAGTCGAATAAATTTTAAGTAATGTCATTGGGCTAGTGTGTAGGAAATGATAAAAGTCCTTTTTTTTTTTTAACTGGTTAAGAAGTCTATGACTGATTTAAAAGTGTTTAACTGGCTTATTTTGAACTCTGATAAGTTATTGGAGATATGGGTTTCAGGTCTAGGATACCGTTTGAATCATGAAGATACATTTTCCTGAAAACTAAATTAACTTCTTAAAACATTCTAATGAAATTAATAAAGCCAAATAAATTTTAAGGAATGTTACGGCGATACTATGAGGGAAATGATACAAGTTCCAAACATTTTTAGTGGTTCAGAAGTGGATAACTGATTCAAAAAGTACTTAACTGGCTTATTCTGAACTCTGAGAAGTTACTGAAATTATAGGTTTTAGCTCTAGGATACCGTTTAAACAGGAAGGCACATTTTTCAGAATACTGATTTTATCTTCTACGGAATAATTCAAAACAGAAGAGAACGATTTTTCTTCACTTCTTTGAGAAAAGTCAGAAATAAAGTGAAACTTTTTCTCTTCTTTCGGAAAAATTCAAAAGAGATGTTGAACTTTTCTTCACTTTTGTGAGAAAAGTTAGAATTAAAGTGGAACTTTTTTCTCTTCATGGGGAAAAATTCAGAATTGAAGTACAACTTTTTCTACCTTCTAAGGAAAAGTTCAGAACAATGCTTGAAATTTTCTTCTCTTCTTTAAGAAAATTTTGAACTGAAGTGGAATTTGTTCTTTTTGCAAAAATTTAGAACTGAACTATAACTTTTTTCTATCATCCTTTAGAAAATTCAGGAGAGAAGTCGAAATTTTCTTCACTTCTTTGAGAAAACTCAGAATTACAGTGGAACTTTTCTCAACTTTGGGAAAAATTCAGAATTGATGTAAGACCTAAACTTTTGCTCCTGAGTGTATTACTATTATATTTACAATAAATATTTATTGCCTCCAATTGTCCATTATATATTTTTGAAGGCATCAACTCAACTACTTGATAAATTCCAATTCCAAAATGAACTGTCAGAGACATGAAGATACTAAATTATCGGAAGAAAAGGTAGCATTACCACCCTATGAAATCTCAAATCACATCGTTGGTCATGGAAAAGGAGCTATGGCAAACAAGAAAGAGATCGCAACAAAAAAAAAATATAAGATCAAGAAAATCATGGTACCACTATAGGAAATCTTCCCGTTTCATAAGAAATAACAGGAGAGATTTTTATAATATAAATTTGACATTCTGGAAGAACTCACATTAATCAATTTATGTCTAATCTCATTACTGATGATACTTATAAGAGTGTATTGCTATTATATTTGCAATAAATATTGTTTGCCCCAGTTGTCCATTATATTTTTTTAAGGGGTCAACAGATCTAATTGGTAAATTCCAATTAGAAAATTCCAAGTCTTATATTTCAACGAAGAAATTCCAAAACTTCTCAAACACAAGGGGCATAGTGAGAGGCGACACCTTTTCACTACCTCAACTGCTGACATCTTTACACCTATATTTATAGATGGCATTTTAGACCTATATTTAGAAATGGCAGCAAACTCGATCAGACACATGGGTATAGCGAGGGAGAAATGCAAAAAAGTTACGTTTATTTAAGCTCACTTAGTGCTCTATGTAATAGTGTTGTATTAGGAGTAGTAGTAACAGTAGTAACATTTAGTATTCATAGCAGTAGTAGAAGGTACATGTTACCTTTTCGGACAACTGAACAACCCACTTATGATGCCCAACAAGTTTTATTTTGATACGGTAAGCCGCTCTAAAAATATTGCTCACACGCCTGTAGCAGCCATTTGTATACACATAGTATACTTTAATTTAGTTCAACTTTCCCCTCAACATTTCCTAAGACATTAACTTCAATATTCTTAGCCTTGATAGTACTCGCTATTGATTTAGTGGTTTAGTGGTGGTACTGGTAATAGTAGGAGCAGGGGTGGTAGCAGTAGTAATAGCGGTAGTTGTAGTAGTAGTAGCGTGCAAATAATGCCTTTTTGGTCAATTGATCATCTCCCTTATCATTTCCTGAAAGTTTCAAATAAATATACTCAGTCGTTTTTTAGTTACACTCTTTTGACACCCGTATGTACAAAACGTCTTTTGATCAAGTTCAACACTCCCCTCAACATTCTCTCAAAGCCTCACCTGGTCTTTTTGGAAATAAAAGGCTAAACACTCCCCACCTTTCTCAATAACATATACTATATGATAACAATGAACGAATTGCCCAACTTACAGCCCTGAGGGTTGTTAGAGGGGGTGGGGGGTGTGTAAAATCTTCGAAGGCTTAATTTCTGAACCTTTCAGTAATGCTGAACAAAATAGCTGTTTCAAAATTTTGATTGTAGGTGGTCCGGGAAATGAGAGGTTGGGGGGATGGTTGCCATCCTATATCTTTTCATTCCTAAAAAGAGTGATAGAGCTTCAAATTTCCAATTAAAATAGCCCTATTTGAAGTATGCACGACCACTTGGTTCTTAAAAATCCTATATGCCCCTTGGGCATGACTCACAATCCTCGCCCCTTAGCTCTAGGGGGTTGTGTCGACCCTGGAGACATTGTTGGAATCTCTGAACTTTAGACTATTATGAACATAAGAGCTATCTCACAATTTCAATTATGTGCGTTTGCGAAAAAAAGGGCGTCGTAAAAGGGGGATCGTCGTCCTCCCTCACTTTTGACTCTATAAGAGACTTAGAACTTTCAATTTCAAGTCAAATGAGCGTCCTCTAAAGTTTATATTAACTCTCCTTTCGTAAAAATCCTTATAATAATTCACCCAGGGCTTAAATTGCAATCCTTTGCCTCGAGCTGTTGGGTTTTTTTTCATCCCCGAGGGTCATGTTATATCATCTTTAGACTATTTTGAACAAAATAGTTATCCAAAAATTTCTGTTGGATGCATTTGGGGAAAAGAGAATGTGAGCGGGATGGTGGAGAACGCTATCCTAGAGCGAAAACCTATATTTATAGAAACTTCCAGTTGAGCACTTTTTAATCAGTTATACACTTGTGAACCAGTAAAATAGTTTGGGACTTGTATCGTTCCCTCATTGTACCGCCGTAACATTGCTTAAAATTTACTCAACTTTATTAATTTTATTAGAATATTTTAAGAAGCTTATATCAGTTTTCAGAAAAACGTATCTTCATGTTTCAAACGGTATCCTAGAGCTAAAACCCATATCTCCATTAACTTGTCAGAGTTCAAAATAGGCAAGTTAAGCACTTTTGAATCAGTTATATACTTATAAACCAGTTAAAAATGTTTGGGGCAGGAAATGTACCATTTCCTGTTTGGGGCTTGGTACAAGCCCCAAAAATGTTTGGGGCTTGTACCATTTCCTGTACCCTCATGATAATGATTAAAATTCATTAAGTTCAGTAGAATGTCCTAAAAAGCTTATTTAAGTTTTCAGAAAAATGTACGTAGAAGATAGAATCAGTGTTCTGAAAAATTTGCCTTCCTATTTAAACGGTAACCTAGAGCTAAAACCTATATTTACAGTAACTTCTCAGAGTTCAAAACAAACCAGTTAAGCACTTTTGAATCAGTTATACACTTCTGGAGCAGTAAAAATGTTTGGGACTTGTATCACTTCCCTCATGAATTCTCTGTTTATTACTAGGTATTCTTTTAAGTTTACATAACTCCGTTTTTCAATGAGATAATGGTATGCTTGCAATAAACCGAGTGTGTAAAGGATAATTCGAGTTTTTCCTTTTATGTATTTTTTTATTTCAATTATGCACTAGTCTAATTCATGACGGCATACGTTGAGGGGTGATAATATTTATTTGTTCACTTGGATCCTAGTTTGCTTTTGATCTACACTTATGGGTAGATTGGTTTAGAGTTCAAGCCGAAAATTTATGGCACATTAGATTGTTTTAAAAGACTAATTACTTTCCAAGAAAATATGTTTCACGAGGCTTTATTTGTGGCTCGATTTTGTTAAAAGTTGCTTATCTTGTTTCAGTTCACGTATTTCTTTTTTAGTTCGAAATAGCCTTAAATTAGTTGCTATTAATATTCAGCTGAAATAGGATATTTACACTTAACTTTCAAACTTTCTTGATAAAATTATTAGTAGTGAGGCCTATAGTTTCCTAAAATGAAATAAAATGTTTGATCTAGGTTTTGTCTATACCATGGACGTAAATCCTTACATCAATGCCCTTCTATGTAATTTTGGTAGCGGTCATAACTTTAACATTGGGTATAAAGCTTGAACACTGCTGAGCTGAGACGGACAAAAGAGCTTCATCCTACAAGTTATGGTTCTACAATACAGGCATATCTAATTTGTTTACTCACATCCTAGTGAAAAATATAGTTAGTTAATACTTATAATTTCTCTGTATTAAACTGTGAAAATAATGCTAAAATCGGATCTTTAACTGTTCCGTCTATACTAAGGAGTCCCATACGAGTGAAATATATAGCGCAGGTAGGATATTCATCGTGAAATACAGTTTAGTAAGCACACACCTGATAAATGTTAGTAGGGGAAGGGTTGTTACTCCTAAACTAACAAGAGCCCTTAACATACTAAACGAACAAGATGACAGCCAATCAGAGGGCTACAATACTAACTATACAAGATCAACGACTGGGATATGTGACATCATCAGATAATTAAATTTCACCTCGTGAACATTCTTATCAGGGAGTTAGAAATAATAACGGGACAAGATATCTGTTGACACAATTTCTCCATGAGACATGTTTATAAATGTGGAACTTTTCATGGGTATTTAAAATGTATCTGTGCAAAGTTGCCATAACATAGGAGACGTCAGAAATTAATTGACATTGTAGGGGATTTGAAAGTAGAAACGAAAAAGGTAATGCATCTCAGGGAATACTAACTCTATTAAGAGATACATATTATTTTTTATTTGGGTGCTTCTCAACTGTGTTCTGTATACAACGAAAGTACCATTTGAACAGTGCTGTCAATATAAAATGTGCTCTAACATTCTAGTACACTAAAAAGTTGATACTAAGAGAGATGCAGATACCAAGAAAGGAATTTTAATAAAGAAATTCAGAACAATCCATATAAATCCTTAGAAATCAAGTAGTGAGGTGATTTTAGGTTTGAAGCATCAAGGATCGCAATCATCAATGACCCTAACCACCAAGGACCTCAACCTCTAAAGGTCTCCTACCCCCAATCTACAAGGGCTCCCCCCCAACTTTTTGATCCCCCCCCCCAATTTTTTTAATACTTTTCTTGAAGTTTTTTTGAAGTTTTTTTTTAACTTTTTTTATTATTTTTTTTAACTTCTTTTTATTATTTTTTTAACATAATATATTTTTTTCAACTTTTTTTTTACATGTCTCCGAACGCGATAAAACATACTTAACACATAGGAAATTCACATTTAATATTTTACAAATTCAAAATTAGAATGATATAGATACTTTAATCGTGACCTTTACTATTCGAAAATTAATGTTTGTAGTAGCACTTTTCCTTTTTTTTTGGACTGAATTTTCTTTGGAATTTGAAATTATTCAACTTTTTTTACATATCTTAAAATGACATTGAATATGCTTGTGGCTCTACCAATCGTACTCCATGCTTGTTCATAGACACGACACGGCTTTCCCACTGGCACTCTGTGGCACATATTGACACTACCTAGTTTATTGCATGTACTAAATCAGTATTTTTTACGCAGTGGAAGGATAAACAAATAATTAATATCTTTAAAAAATGAAGACGAAGGATTTTAAGAAAGTGTGTTCACATGATAGTGTTATTGTAACATTGAATGCTGACATAAAGAAGTATTTAAACTTTGAAACAATCACAAGTGGTAGTACTATCGGAAACATATTCGTGCGTTGTCATGAAATTAAGGAATTAATTTTATTTGGAGTTCCAAAAAAATTCAACTCTTGTTATGGTGGATATGCGAGATTGAGATCTCCGGAGATTATTGCACTCAAAGAGAATGCCAAAATAAAAATAATAGTTTATGAGGAGGGGCATCTTCTATCTAGTGCTAGTGGTAACATGTAAGCAAGTGTTAAACCCTATCGTCAGCTTTCGGGTATTAAAATTCAAATGAGAACAAAGGGAAAAAGAAAGGCCTACTCTTCTACTAATATCATAAACCATATCTTGTCTACATGTCGGAACTGTTACCTATGCAAAAATAATGTGATAATATACAGTGAAATTGCCAGAAAAATAAAAAGGGCATTTGCAGAAAATATTACTAAGATGAATAAAGATGAATCGATGAAAAACAAAGTACAAGCAAACATTACTGACATTACTGATCAAACAGTCAATGAACCAAACAATACCAAAGACGAAAAGCATATTGAGCCTGTCGATGACACACCAGTAAAAATTGTGTATGACTCTAAATGGAACAATGATGATTCTACTAATTACGAACTAAGAGAAGACAATAGCTACAGTAGCAAGAGAACATGGTGAACTATTTTATGGAACAGATTCAAAATGTCCAAAGCTGTTCATTGATATTAATAATGTATAATAATGTATCTACCATATATTTGTATTGATATTCTAAATCTCATTATTTCATTAAAAATATATTATCTATTACTTTGTTATATTCCCATTATTTCTAGGGTACGCTGGCAGGTTCATAGAGGTTTTATTAGAAACTGAGATAGGTTAACAGATACACATACAGAGAGAGTGTGAAACACATACAAATATATAGCTTCAGACATGTAAACTGTCAAAGACAGACACTGGAGCAAGCAGGCACCCACCCAGACACACTGGTTTAGAGAAAATTGTAAGTAAGTAACAAACTCTTTCTTGAATTCTCCTCTTGAATACACAATACAGAAATTTCATTCAAGAAATTATGAAAAATTGTAAGTAAGTAGCAAACTCTTTCTTGAACTTACCTCTTGGATACACAATATGGGAAATTCTTTCAAGAATTCATGAAAAAATTGTAAGTAAGTAACAAATTCTTTCTTGAATTCGCCTCTTGGATACACAATACGGGAATTCTTTTAAGAAATCATGAAAAATTGTAACTAATTAAAAAACTATTTCTTGAATTCACCTCTTGGAAACAAAATGCGGAAATTTCATTCAAGAAATTATGAAGAAAATTGTAATTTCCACGCTTCATTTGCATGCAATAGATACCGAGAGTTTTATGACTCATCCCCACAATGAATTTGATGGGTTTTATGACTCCACCCTCAATGAATTCAGATACTTTTAGGACTCATCCCCTAGCCATAAGTCCTTTTAACCTTGAGCAAAGGTATAAAAGTTTGATGAAGTACTCCTCTACTTAAATACTACATTAATAGCTTCCAGAATGATAGGACTGTATAACACGGAATTTATCGGTTTGTAAAATCATCTTGTGGTGTTATATTTGAATGTGCGTTTTTATTACTATCTATGGAACTCGAAGAAATTGACTGTTATCATTCGATAGTGAACTATAATATGTTTGAGCATGATAAAAGCTTGTGGAGTACTACATTACGCCATATAAAAAGACTAGGATTCTACGATAAAGTGACTACACCACACAATAAAAGTGGTCAAAAACTTAAAAATGTTCAGGAAGAGTTCAGTGAAATTTGCAGATTTTTCAGGGTTGAAGCACTATACGTAAAGGGTAACGTACCTACAGATAAAGTTTTAATTCAAAAGTGTGACCCTAGGATTCCACTTTTCAATCTAGAAGAATTTAAGTGTCCTAAATTTGAAGGGACGTATCACCATCCTGAAGAGGAGGGTAGGCTCTTCGTGCAGTGGTTACCTAGAGATATACCTGATCGCGATAAGTGCATAAGACACGGTAAAAACTATTCTGTTATGAGATCCTCGTTTGTGGATTTTTAACAGTGAAATTTAAGTATTATTTTTATGTAAAAATTTGCTCTTTTTAATTCTTTTTAATATGTTTAAGCAATAAATATCTTTAAGTTTAACCTGTCTTTATTCTTTAGAATAGTTCTATTCATTCATGAAATTATGACAAAATTGTTAGTAAGTAACGATCTCTTTCTTGAATTCCGCTCTTGGATACACAATACGGGAATTTTTTTTAAGAAATCATGAATAAATTGTAAGTAAGTAACAAACTATTTCTTGAATTCGACACTTGGATACACAATACGGAAATTTCATTCAAGAAACTATAAAAAATTGTAAGTAAGCTCAACTTTTTGATACACAGTACGGAAATTTCATTCAAGAAATTATGAAAAATTGTAAGTAAGTAGCAAACTCTTTCTTGAATTCACCTCTTGGACACACAATACGGAAATTTCATTCAATAAATTATGAAAAAATTGTAATTTCTACGCTTCATTTGTATGCAATAGATACGGAGAGTTTTATGACTCCTCCCCGCAATAAATTTGATGGGTTTTATGACTCCACCCTACAATAAACTCAGATACTCTTAGGATTCATCCCCTAGCCATAAGTCTTTTAACCTTGAGCAAAGGTATAACAGTTTGATGAAGTACTCCTTTACTTAAATACTACATTAATAGCTTCCAGGATGATAGGACTATATGACACGGAATTTATCCGTTTGAAAAAATCATCTTGTGGTGTTATATATGAATGTATTTTTTTATTACTATCTATGGAACTCGAAGAAATTGACTGTTATCATTGGATAGTGAACTATCATATGTTTGAGTATGATAAAAGCTTGTGGAGTATTACATTACGCCATATAAACAGACTAGGATTCTACGACAGAGTGATTACACCACACAATAAAAGTGGTCGAGAACTGAAAAATGTTCAGGTACAGGTCGGTGAAATTTGCAGCCTTTTCGGGGTTGAAGCACTATACGTAAAGGGTAACGTACCTACAGATAAAGTTTTAATTCAAAAGTGTGACCCTAGGATTCCACTTTTCAATCTAGAAGAATTTAAGTGTCCTAAATTTGAAGGGACGTATCACCATCCTGAAGAGGAGGTTAGGTTCTTCGCGCAGTGGTTACCTAGAGACATACCTGATCGCGATAAGTGCATAAGACACGGTAAAAACTATTCTGTCATGGGATCCTCGTTTGTGGATGTTTAACAGTGAATTTTAAGTATTATTGTTATGTAAATATGTGGCTTTTCAAAAAAAAGTCCTTTTTAATATGTTTAAGCAATAAATATCTTTAAGCTTAACCTGTCTTTATTCTTTAGAATAGTTTTATTCATTCATGAAATTATGACAAAATTGTAAGTAAGTAACGATCTCTTTCTTGAATTCAACTCTTGGATACACAATACGGAAATTTCAGTCAAGAAATTATGAAAAAATTGTAAGTGAGTAACAAACTCTTTATTGATTTCAGCTCTTTGATACACAATAAGGAATTCTCATTCAAGAAATTGTGATAAAATTGTAAGTAAGTAACCAACACCTTCTTGAATTTGCCTCCAGTATACACAATACAGACATTTCATTCAAGAATTTATTTAAAAAATTGTAAGTAAGTAACGAAAAATTGTAAGTGAGTAACAAACTCTTTATTGATTTCACCTCTTGGATACACAATACGAAATTCTCATTCAAGAAATTGTGAAAAAATTGTAAGTAAGTAACCAACACCTTCTTGAATTTGCCTCCAGGATACACAATACAGGCATTTCATTCAAGAATTGATTAAAAAAAAAATTTAAGTAAGTAACAAACTCTTTATTGATTTCACCTCTTGGATACACAATACGGAATTCTCATTCAAAAAATTTTGAAAAAATTGTAAGTAAGTAACCAACACCTTCTTGAATTTGCCTCCAGGATACACGATACAGGCATTTCATTCAAGAAATTATGAAAAAAAATTTAAGTGAGTAACAAACTCTTTATTGATTTCACCTCTTAGATACATAATACGGAATTCTCATTCAAGAAATTATGAAAAAAATTGTAAGTAAGTAACAAACTCTTTCTTGAATTCGCCTCCCGGATACACAATACAGAAATTTCATTCCAGAAACTATGACAAAATTTTAAGCAAGTAAAAAACTCTTTCTTGAAGTCACCTCAAGGATACACAATGCAAAAATTTCAATCAAAAAATTGTGAAAAATTTTAAGTAAGTAACAAACTCTTTCTTGAATTCGCCTCCTGGATACACAATACAGACATTTCCTTCAAGAAATTACGACAAAATTGTATTTAAGTAACGATCTCTTTCTTGAATTCAACTCTTGGATACACAATACGGACATTTAATTCAAGAAATTATGAAAAACTGTAAGTAAGTAACAAACTCTATCTTTAATTTGCCTCCCGGATACACAATACAGAAATTTCATTCAAGAAACTATGACAAAATTGTAAGCAAGTAACAAACTCTTTCTTGAAGTCACCTCAAGGATATACAATGTAGAAATTTCAGTCAAGAAATTGTGAAAAATTGTAAGTAAGTAACAAACTCTTTCTTGAATTCACCTCCTGGATACACAATACAGACATTTCATTCAAAAAATTATGACAAAATTGTAAGTAAGTAACGATCTCTTTCTTGAATTCAACTCTTAAATACACAATACGAAAATTTCATTCAAGAAATTATGAAAAAAATGTAAGTAAGTAACAAACTCTTTATTGATTTCACCTCTTGGATACACAATACGGAATTCTCATTCAAGAAATTATGAAACAATTGTAAGCAAATAACGAATTCTTTCATGAATTCACCTCTTGGATACACAATACAGACATTTCATTCAAGAAACTATGATAAAATTGTACGTAAGTAACGATTTCTTTCTTGAATTCTACTCTTGGATACACAATACGGAAATTTCACTCAAGAAATTATGAAAAAATTGTAAGTAAGTAACACACTCTTTATTGATTTCACCTCTTGGATACACAATACGGAATTCTCATTCAAGAAATTATGAAAAAATTGTAAGTAACAAACTCTTTCTTGAATTCCCCTCCCGGATACACAATACAGAAATTTCATTCAAGAAACTATGACAAAATTGTAATCATGTAACAAACTCTTTCTTGAAGTCACCTCTTGGATACACAATGCAGAAATTACATTCAAAAAATTATGAAAAAAATGTAAGTAAGTAGCAAACACCTTCTTGAATTCGCCTCCTGGATACACAATGCACACATTTAATTCAAGAAATTATGAAAAAATTGTAATTAAGTAACAAACTATTTATAGAATTCACCTCCTGAATACACAATACAGATATTTCATTCAAGAAACTATGAAAAAATTTTAAGTAAGTAACCAACTCTTTCTTGAATTTGCCTCTTGGATACAAAATACGGAAATTTCATTCAAGAAATTAGGATAAAATTGTAAGTGAGTAACAAACACTTTATTGATTTCACCTCTTGGATACACAATACAGAATTTTTATTCAAGAAATTATAAAAAAAAAATTGTAAGTAAATAACAAACTCTTTCTTGAATTCACCTCCCGGATACACAATACGGAAATTTCATTCAAGAAACTATGACAAAATTGTAAGTAAGTAACAAACTCTTTCGTGAATTCATTTCATGGCTACACAATACAAAAATTAAATTCAAGAAACTTTGACAAAATTGTAAGTAAGTAACAAACTCTTTCGTGAATTCACCTCTTGGATACACTATACAGAAATTTCATTCAGGAAATTATGAACGATTGTAAGTAAGTAACAAACTCATTGTTGAATTCAACTCTTGGATACACAATACAGATATTTCATTTAAGAAATTATGAAAAAATTGTAAGTAAGTAACAAACTCTTTCTTGAATTCACCTCTTGGATACACAATACAGAAATTTCATTCGTGAAATTATTAAAAATTGAAAGTAAGTAACAAACTCTATCTTGAATTCACCTCTTGGATACACAATATGGAAATTTCATTCCAGAAATTATGAAAAAATTGTAAGTGTGTTACAAACTCTTTATTTATTTCACCTCTTGGATACACAATACGGAATTCTCATTCTAGAAATTATGAAAAAATTGCAAGTAAGTAACAAACTCTTTCTAGAATTCGCCTCCCGGATACACAATACCGATATTTCATTCAAGAAGCTATGACAAAATTGTAAGCAAGTAACAAACTGTTTCTTGAATTCACCTCTTCGATAAATAATACGGAAGTTTAATTCAAGAAATTTTGAAAAATTGTAAGTGATTAACAAATTCTTTATTGATTTCACCTCTTGGATACACAATATGGAATTCCCATTTAAGAAACTATGGCAAAATTTTAAGTAAGTAACAAACTCTTTCTTGAATTCCCCTCCTGGATACACAATAGGATACACAATTAGTTAAGAGTTTTAGTCTATTAGTTTAGAGCTCTAGTTTAGAGTTTTTGTTCAGAGTTTTAGTTTAGAGTTTAAGTTTAGAGTTTTAGTTTAGAGTTTTAGTTTAGTTTAGTTTTAGTTTAGAGTTTTAGTAAAAGTTACAATTTAGTTTATTTTTAGTTAAGAGTTTTAACTAGACTTGTAGTTTAGTTTTAGTTAAGAGTTTTATTTTAGAGACTTAGTTTAGTTTTAGGTTAGAGTTTTAGTTAGAGGATTAATTTAGTTTTAGTTTATTTATAGTTAAGAGTTTTAATTAGAGTTGTATTTTAGTTTAGTTTTAGTTAAGAGTTTAAGTCTAGAGTTTTAGTTTAGAGTTTTAGTTTTAATTTTTAGTTTAGACTATTAGTTGATAGTTTTAGTTTTGAGTTTTAGTTTCGTCTTAGTTTAGAGTTTTAATTTAGTTTAGTTTTAGTTTAGAGTTTTAGTTAGAGTTTTAGTTTAGTTCAGAGTTTTAGTTTAGAGTTTTAGTTTAGTTCAGAGTTTTAGTTTAGAGTCTTAGCTTAGAGTTTATTTTAGAGTTTTAGCTTAAAGTTTTAGTTATAGTTTTAGTTTAGTATCAGTCAAGAGTTTTAGTTAGAGTGTTAATTTAGTTTTGGTTAAGAGTTTTATTTTAGAGTTTTGATTTAGAGTTTGAATTTAGTTTAGTTTCAATTTAGACTCATAGCTAGAGTTTTAGTTTTGTTTTAGTTCGGAGTTTCAATTAAGATTTTAGTCTAGTTTGAGTTTAGTTTAGTTTTAGTTTAGAGTTTTAGTTTAGATTTTTAGTTTAAAATTTTAGTTTATATTTTCAGTTTAGAATTTTAGTTTAGAGTTTTAGCTTAGAGGTTTTAGTTAAATTTTTAGCTTAATTTCAGTTTACTTGTAGTTTAAAGTTTTAGTTTAGAGTTTTAATTCAGAGTTTTAGTTTAGAATATTTTACTTTACAGTCTTAGTTCAGAGTTTTAGTGTAGAGTTTTTGTTTTAGAATATCTGTTTAGAATTTAAGTTTAGAGTTATAGTATAGAGTTTTAGTTTGGAATATTATTTTAGTTTTAGTTAAGAGTTTTTGTTTAGACTTTTAGTTTAGGTTTTTAGTTTAGAGTCTTAGTGTAGATTTTTAGTTTAGACTATTAGTTTAGAATTTTAGTTTAGAGTTTTAGTCTATTTTTAGATTAGAGTTTTAATATAGTTTTACTTAAAGTTTTAGTTTAGCCTTTAGTTTAGAGTTTTAGTTAAGAGTTTTAGTCTATTAGTTTAGAGTTCTAGTTTAGAGTTTTAGTTAAGAGTTTTAGTTTAGAGTTTTAGTTTAGAGTCTTAGTTTAGAGTTTTAGTTTAGTTTAGTTTTAGTTAAGAGTTTTAGTTTAGAGTCTAAGTTTAGTTTAGATTTAAGTTTAGAGTTTTAGTTAGAGGATTAATTTAGTTTTAGTTTATTTATAGTTAAGAGTTTTAGTTAGAGCTGTAGTTTAGTTTAGTTTTAGTTAAGAGTTTAAGTTTAGAGTGTAAGTTTAGAGTTTTAGTTTTGATGTTTAGTTTAGACTATTAGTTTATAGTTTTAGTTTAGATTTTTAGTTTCGTCTTAGTTTAGAGTTTTAGTTTAGTTTAGAATTTTAGTTTAGTTTTAGTTTAGTTTAGAATTTTAGTTTAGAGTTTTAGTTTAGAATTTTATATTAAAGTCTTAGTTAGAGTTTTAGTTTAGTTTCAGTCAAGAGTTTTAGTTAGAGCGTTACTTTAGTTTTGGTTAAGAGTTTTATTTTAGAGTTTTAGTTTATAGTTTTAGTTATGAGTTTTAGTTTAGAGTTTTAGTTTAGAGTTTTAGTTTAGAGTTTTAGTTGGGAGTTATATTAGAGTTATAGTTTAGAATTCTAGTTTAGTTTAGTTTTAGTTTAGAATTTTAGTTAGAGTTGTAGTTTATTTTAGCGTTAGTTAAGAGTTTAAGTTTAGAGTTTTAATTTAAAGTTCTAATTTAGAGTTTGGGTTTAGTTTAGTTTTAGTTTAGAGTTTTAGTTAGAGTTATAGTTTAGTTTATTTTTAGTTAAGAGTTTTAGTTAGAGTTGTAGTTTAGTTTTAGTTAAGAGTTTTAGTTTTCAGTTTTAGTTTAGTTTAGTTTTATATAAGAGTTTTAGTTTAGAGTTTTAATTTAAAGTTATAATTTAGAGTTTTGGTTTAGTTTATTTTTAGTTTAGAGTTTAAGTTAGAGTTATAGTTTAGTGTATTTTTAGTTAAGAGTTTTAGTTAGAGTTGTAGTTTAGTTTTAGTTAAGAGTTTTAGTTTAGAGTTTTAGTTTAGTTTAGTTTTAGTTAAGAGTTTTAGTTTAGGGTTTTAATTTAGAGTTTTAGTTTAGAGTTTAAGTTTAGTTTTAGTTTAGAGTTTTAGTTAGTGTTTTAGTGTCAGTTTAGATTTTTACATTAGTTTAGTTTTACTTCAGCGTTTTTAGTTTTAGTTTTAGTTCAGTTTTAGATTAGAGCATTAATTTAACGCTTTAGTTTGGAGTTTTAGTTTAGTTTAGTTTTAATTTAGAGTTTTAGTTAGAGTTTTAGTTTAGTTTCAGTTTAGTTTTAGTTAAGAGTTTTAGTTAGAGTTGTAGTTTAGTTTTAGTTAAGAGTTTTAGTTTGAGTTTAGTTTAGTTTTAGTTTAGACTCTTAGCTAGAGTTTTAGTTTAGTTTTAGTTTGGAGTTTCGACATAGATTTTTAGTCCAGTTTTTAATATAGTTTTAGCTTTTTTTAGAGTTTTAATATAGTTTTACTTTAGAATTGTAGTTTAGTTTTAGTTAAGAGTTTAGTTTAGTTTAGTTTAGTTTTAGGTTAGAGTTTGAGTTTAGTTTAGTTTTAGTTTAGACTCTTAGTTAGAGTTTTAGTTTAAGTATAGTTTGGAGTTTCAATATAGATTTTTAGTCTAGTTTGAGTTCATTTAGTTTTAGTTTAGAGTTTTAGTTTATTTTTTTAGTTTAGAATTTTAGTTTATATTTTCAGTTTAGAATTTTAGTTTAGGGTTTTAGTTTAGAGTTTTTAGTTAGAATTTAGTTTAATTTTAGTTTATTTTTAGTTAAGAGTTTTAGTTAGAGTTCTAGTTTAGTTTAGTTTTAGTTAACAGTTCTAGTTTAGAGTTTTAATTCAGAGTTTTAGTTTAGAATTTTACTTTAGAGTCTTAGTTTAGAGTTTTAGTTTAGACTTTTAGTTTAGTTTTAGTTTAGAGTTTTCGTTTAGAGTCTTAGTTTAGATTTTTAGTTTAGACTATTAGTTTAGAGTTTTTTTAGAGTTTTAGTTTAGTTTTAGATTAGAGTTTTAATATGGTTTTACTTTAGAGTTTTAGTTTAGCTTTTAGTTTAGAGTTTTAGTTAAGAGTTTCAGTCTATTAGTTTAGAGTTCTAGTTTAGAGTTTTAGTTAAGAGTTTTAGTTTAGAGTTTTAGTTTAGAATCTTAGTTTAGAGTTTTAGTTTAGTTTAGTTTTAGTAAAAGTTATAGTTTAGTTTATTTTTAGTTAAGAGTTTTAATTAGACTTGTAGTTTAGTTTCAGTTAAGAGTTTTAGTTTAGAGTCTTAGTTTAGTTTAGTTTAGTTTTAGTTTAGAGTTTTAGCTAGAGGATTAATTTACTTTTGGTTTATTTATAGTTAAGAGTTTTAGTTAGAGTTGTAGTTTAGTTTAGTTTTAGTTAAGAGTTTAAGTTTAGAGTTTTAGTTTTCATTTTTAGTTTAGAATATTAGTTTATAGTTTTAGTTTCGAATTGTAGTTTCGTCTTAGTTTGGAGTTTTAATTTAGTTTAGAGGTTAGTTTAGTTTTAGTTTAGTTTAGTTTCAATTTAGAGTTTTAGTTAGAGTTTTAGTTTAGTTTAGAGTTTTAGTTTAGAGTTTTAATTAAGAGTTTTAGTCTATTAGTTTAGAGTTTAGTTTATATTCTTAGCTTAGAGTTTTAGTTTAGAGTTAAAGCTTAAAGTATTAGTTAGAGTTTTTGTTTAGTTTCAGTCAAGAGTTTTAGTTAGAGTGTTAATTTAGTTTTGGTTAAGAGTTTTAGTTTAGAGTTTTAGCTTATTGTTTTAGCTAGAGTTTTAGTTTAGTTTCAGTCAAGAGTTTTAGTCAGAGTGTTAATTTAGTTTTGGTTAAGAGTTTTATTTTAGAGTTTTAGTTTAGAGTTTTAGTTATGAGTTTTAGTTTAGAGTTTTAGTTGGGAGTTATATTAGAGTTATAGTTTAGAGTTCTGGTTTAGTTTAGTTTTAGTTTAGAATTTTAGTTAGAGTTGTAGTTTAGTTTAGTGTTGGTTAAGAGTTTGAGTTTAGAGTTTTAATTTGGAGTTATAGTTTAGAGTTTTGGTTTAGCTTAGTTTTAGTTTAGAATTTTAGTTAGAGTTATAGTTTAGTTTATTTTTAGTTAAGAGTTTTAGTTAGAGTCGTAGTTTAAATTTAGTTAAGAGTTTTAGTTTAGAGTTTTAGTGTAGTTTAGTTTTAATTTAGAGTTTTAATTAGAGTTGTAGTTTAGTTTAGTTTTATTTAAGAGTTTTAGTTTAGAGTTTTAATTTAAAGTTTTAATTTAGAGTTTTATTTTAGTTTTAATTTAGAGTCTTAGTTAATGTTTTAGTGTTCAGTTTAGATTTTTAGATTAGTTTAGATTTAGTTTAGCGTTTTTTTTATTTTAGTTTTAGTTTTAGCGTAGTTTTACATTTGAGCGTTAATTTAACGTTTTAGTTTAGAGTTTTAGTTTAGTTTAGTTTTAGTTTATAGTTTTAGTTAGAGTTTTGGTTTAGTTTTAGTTTAGTTTTAGTTAAGAGTTTTAGTTAGAGTTGTAGTTTAGTTTTAGTTAAGAGTTTTAGTTTGAGTTTAATTTATTTTTAGTTAGACTCTTAGCTAGAGTTTAGTTTAGTTTTAGCTTGGAGTTTCGATTTAGATTTTTAGTCTAATTTTTAATATAGTTTTAGTTTTTTCAGATTTTTAATATAGTTTTACTTTAAAGTTGTAGTTTAGTTTTAGTTAGGAGTTTAGTTTGGTTTAGTTTTAGTTTAGAGTTTGAGTTTAGTTTTGTTTCAGTTTAGAATTTTAGTTAGAGTTTTAGTTTAGTTTTAGTTTAGAGTTTAAATTTATATTTTTAGTCTATTTTGAGTTTAGTTTAGTTTTAGTTTAGAGTTTTAGTTTAGATTTTTAGTTTAGAATTTTAGTTTATATTTTCAATTTATAATTTTAGTTTAGAGTTTTAGTTTAGAGTTTTTAGTTAGAGTTTTAGTTTAATTTTAGTTTCTTTTTAGTTAAGAGTTTTAGTTAGAGTTTAGTTTAGTTTTAGTTAAGAGTTGTAGCTTAGAGTTTTAATTCAGAGTTTTAGTTTAGAATTTTACTTTAGAGTCTTAGTTTAGAGTTTTAGTGTAGAGTTTTATTTTAGAATATTAGTTTAGAGTTTTTGATTAGAGTTTTAGTTTAGAGTTTTAGTTTAGAGTTTTAGTTTAGTTTTAGTTTATATTCTTAGATTAAAGATTTAGTTTAGAGTTTTAGTTTAGAATTTTAGATTAGAATTTTAGTTTAGACTATTCTAAACTAAATTCTAGTTAGAGTTTAGCTTAGTTTAGCTTTTAGTTTAGAGTTTTAGTCTATTAGTTTAGAGTTCTAGTTTAGAGTTTTAGTTAAGATTTTTAGTTTAGAGTTTTAGTTAAGAGTTTTAGTTTAGAGTTTTAGTTTAGAGTCTTAGTTTAGAGCTTTAGTTTAGTTTAGTTTTAGTTTAGAGTTTTAGTAAAAAGCTATAGTTTAGTTTATTTTTAGTTAAGAGTTTTAACTAGACTTGTAGATTAGTTTTAGCTAAGAGTTTTAGTTTAGAATTTTAGTTAGAGTTGTAGTTTAGTTTAGTGTTGGTTAAGAGTTTGAGTTTAGAGTTTTAATTTGGAGTTATAGTTTAGAGTTTTGGTTTAGCTTAGTTTTAGTTTAGAATTCTAGTTAGAGTTATAGTTTAGTTTATTTTTAGTTAAGAGTTTTAGTTAGAGTCGTAGTTTAGTTTTAATTAAGAGTTTTAGTTTAGAGTTTTAGTGTAGTTTAGTTTTAATTTAGAGTTTTAGTTAGAGTTGTAGTTTAGTTTATTTTTATTTAAGAGTTTTAGTTTAGAGTTTTAATTTAGAGTGTTAGTTTAGAGTTTTAGTTTAGTTTTAATTTAGAGTTTTAGTTAATGTTTTAGTGTCAGTTTAGATTTTTAGATTAGTTTAGATTTAGTTTAGCGTTTTTTTATTTTAGTTTTAGTTTTAGCGTAGTTTTAGATTTGAGCGTTAATTTAACGTTTTAGTTTAGAGTTTTAGTTTAGTTTAGTTTTAGTTTAGAGTTTTAGTTAGAGTTTTGGTTTAGTTTTAGTTTAGTTTTAGTTAAGAGTTTTAGTTTGAGTTTAATTTATTTTTAGTTAGACTCTTAGCTAGAGTTTAGTTTAGTTTTAGTTTGGAGTTTCGATTTAGATTTTTAGTCTAGTTTTTAATATAGTTTTAGTTTTTTCAGATTTTTAATATAGTTTTACTTTAAAGTTGTAGTTTAGTTTTAGTTAAGAGTTTAGTTTGGTTTAGTTTTAGTTTATAGTTTGAGTTGTAGTTTAGTTTTAGTTAAGAATTTTAGTTAGAGTTTTAGTTTAGTTTTAGTTTTGAGTTTCAATTTAGATTTTTAGTCTAGTTTGAGTTTAGTTTAGTTTTAGTTTAGAGTTTTAGTTTAGATTTTTAGTTTAGAATTTTAGTTAGTGTTATAGTTTAGTTTATTTTTAGTTAAGAGTTTTAGTTAGAGTCGTAGTTTAGTTTTAGTTAAGAGTTTTAGTTTAGAGTTTTAGTGTAGTTTAGTTTTAATTTAGAGTTTTAGTTAGAGTTGTAGTTTAGTTTAGTTTTATTTAAGAGTTTTAGTTTAGGGTTTTTATTTGGAGTTTTAGTTTAGTTTTAATTTAGAGTTTTAGTTAATGTTTTAGTGTCAGTTTAGATTTTTAGATTAGTTTAGATTTAGTTTAGCGTTTTTTTATTTTAGTTTTAGTTTTAGCGTAGTTTTAGATTTGAGCGTTAATTTAACGTTTTAGTTTAGAGTTTTAGTTTAGTTTAGTTTTAGTTTAGAGTTTTAGTTAGAGTTTTGGTTTAGTTTTAGTTTAGTTTTAGTTAAGAGTTTTAGTTAGAGTTGTAGTTTAGTTTTAGTTAAGAGTTTTAGTTTGAGTTTAATTTATTTTTAGTTAGACTTTTAGCTAGAGTTTAGTTTAGTTTTAGTTTGGAGTTTCAATTTAGATTTTTAGTCTAGTTTTTAATATAGTTTTAGTTTTTTCAGATTTTTAATATAGTTTTACTTTAGAGTTGTAGTTTAGTTTTAGTTAGGAGTTTAGTTTGGTTTAGTTTTAGTTTAGAGTTTGAGTTTAGTTTAGTTTTAGTTTAGACTTTTAGTTAGAGTTTTAGTTTAGTTTTAGTTTAGAGTTTTAGTTTAGATTTTTAGTTCAGAATTTTAGTTTATATTTTCAATTTAGAATTTTAGTTTAGAGTTTTTAGTTAGAGTTTTAGTTTAATTTTAGTTTCTTTTTAGTTAAGAGTTTTAGTTAGAGTTTAGTTTAGTTTTAGTTAAGAGTTGTAGCTTAGAGTTTTAATTCAGAGTTTTAGTTTAGAATTTTACTTTAGAGTTTTACTTTAAAATTTTAGTGTAGTGTTTTATTGTAGAATTTTTGGTTTAGAGTTTTTGATTAGAGTTTTAGTTTAGAGTTTTAGTTTAGAGTTTTAGTTTAGTTTTAGTTTAGAGTTTTAGATTAGAGTTTTAGTTTAGATTTTTAGTTTAGAGTTTTAGTTTAGAGTTTTAGTTTAGACTATTCTAAACTAAATTCTAGTTAGAGTTTAGCTTAGTTTAGCTTTTAGTTTAGAGTTTTAGTTAAGAGTTTTAGTCTATTAGTTTAGAGTTCTAGTTTAGTTAAGAGTTAGAGTTTAGAGTTTTAGTTTAGAGTCTTAGTTTAGAGCTTTAGTTTAGTTTAGATTTAGTTTAGAGTTTTAGTAAAAAGCTATAGTTTAGTTTATTTTTAGTTAAGAGTTTTAACTAGACTTGTAGATTAGTTTTAGCTAAGAGTTTTAGTTTAGAGTCTTAGTTTAGTTTAGTTTTAGTTTAGGGTTTTAGTTTAGAGTTTTAGTTTAACGTATTAGTTTAGTTTTAATTTAGAGTTTTTGTATAGAGTTTTAGTTCAGAGTTTTGGTTTTAAATTTTAGTTTAGACTATTAGTTTATAGTTTTAGTTTAGATTTTTAGTTTCGTCTTAGTTTAGAGTTTTAATTTAGTTTAGAGTTTTAGTTTAGTTTTAGTTTAGTTTAGTTTAGAGTTTTAGTTTAGAGTTTTAGTTTAGAGTTTTAATTAAGAGTTTTGATCTGTTAGTTTAGAGTTTTAGTTTAGAGTCTTAGCTTAGAGTTTTAGTTTAGAGTTTTAGCTTAAAGTTTTAGTTAGAGTTTTAGTTTAGTTTCAGTCAAGAGTTTTAGTTAGTGTTAATTTAGTTTTGGTTAAGAGTTTTATTTTAGAGTTTTGGTTTAGAGTTATAGTTTAGAGTTCTAGTTTAGTTTAGTTTTAGTTTAGAATTTTAGTTAGAGTTGTAGTTTAGTTTAGTGTTAGTTAAGAGTTTAAGTTTAGAGTTTTAATTTAGAGTTATAGTTTAGAGTTATACTTTAGTTTAGTTTTAGTTTAGAATTTAAGTTAGAGTTGTAGTTTAGTTTAGTGTTAGTTAAGAGTTTAAGGTTAGAGTTTGAATTTAGATTTATAGGTTAGATTTTTGGTTTAGTTTAGCTTTAGTTTAGAGTTTTAGTTAGAGTTATAGTTTAGTTAATTTTTAGTTAAGAGTTTTAGTTAGAGTTGTAGTTTAGTTTTAGTTAAGAGTTTTAGTTTAGAGTTTTATTTTAGTTTAGTTTTTGTTTAGAGTTTTAGTTAGAGTTGTAGTTTAGTTTAGTTTTAGTTAAGTTTAGTTTTAAGTTTACTTTAGTTTAGAGTTTTAGTTAGAGTTATAGTTTAGTTAATTTTTAGTTAAGAGTTTTAGTTAGAGTTGTAGTTTAGTTTTAGTTAAGAGTTTTAGTTTAGAGTTTTATTTTAGTTTAGTTTTTGTTTAGAGTTTTAGTTAGAGTTGTAGTTTAGTTTAGTTTTAGTTAAGTTTAGTTTTAAGTTTACTTTAGTTTTAGAGTTTTAGTTAATGTTTTAGTGTCAGTTTAGATTCTTAGATTAGTTTAGTTTTAGTTTAGCGTTTTTAATTTTGAGTTTTAGTTTAGTTTTAGTTTTGAGCTTTAGTTAGAGTTTTAGTTTAGTTTTAGTTTAGTTTTAGTTAAGAGTTTTAGTTAGAGTTGTAGTTTAGTTTAGTGTTGGTTAAGAGTTTGAGTTTAGAGTTTTAATTTGGAGTTATAGTTTAGAGTTTTGGTTTAGCTTAGTTTTAGTTTAGAATTTTAGTTAGAGTTATATTTTAGTTTATTTTTAATTTAGAGTTTTAGTTTAGAATTTTACTTTAGAGTTTTAGTTTAGAGTTTTAGTGTAGAGTTTTATTTTTGAATATTAGTTTAGAGTTTCAGTTTAGGGTTTTCGTTAATGTTTTAGTTTAGTTTTAGTTTAGAGTTTTAATTTAGAGTTTCATTTTGCTCTTAATGCTATAGGAGGGAATTTACATGAACGTAATTTTTGAAACTGCTAAGTAAATGTTTAAAAGTAAATTTGGTTGGGTTGACACCTCTACTGGTGGATTTTACTAAAGGAGCCCTCTGATGGCGTTGTTTTCATAAAGGCATTGGAGTAGTTTTTGATGTAAACGATTCTTTGAATTGCAAAATCGAATTTTAAAAATGTGTAGTGGATTGGATATGCTGAAAGCCAAGCACCAATGACCTTATTAGGAAATAGGATCTTCTTAGGAGGAAACAGTTTTAAATTTTGAATAAATTTTTGGAGGGGACAAAAAATAATGTTCATGTTACACTCTTCCTAACTATTATAATTCTGTTTTTAACGTTTATATTGACATGTTTATAAAAGTTTTATTGATTTATTTTTACACATCTATTACTCATATTTATGGCTATTAAATATTTTTTAATTTTTTATCTTTTAATTTTGTAGATTGAAGTCTTTTTAGCATACTTCTCTGTATATCCAACGTGCATATGGCGGTCCTGTGTGCATTCAACTTTCTACGTTTGAAGTAAAAATTACTACAAAAACACTTTAGAAAATAAATTATTACAAGATTTTATTTTCTGATGAATGTCTATTCTATTTCAGATTTGAATAATCTCTTTTTTTTCCATGATAAAACTCCACCTATGATAGTCAGAAAACTGGTATTTATTGGATGTTCTTATACAGCAGACATACAGCCAAAAGCATCCACAAAAGTTTTCATAATTAGAGACTCGGTCTAAAAAGATTCTTCCACAGGAGACTATGTTCTTACAATTGGTTCCTGACTATTACAATGTGTTGTGTTCTCCTTCTTTTTTTATTCTTCCCAATAACACAAACAAAGATATGTCATCCTCAAATCTCTTCTATGGAGACCTTTACCTCTAGTAATTATATTAATTATGAAATAAAGCTAGAATTATATTCTTATTTCCACAATCACTTTTTTCTTAAGAAAGTACTATTGACCTTGAAAGAAATCTATGTTAGAGAAGGGGTCGGGTAGGCTTCGATAGAAACATAAGAAATTGCGATTAAAGATGATTAAATCTTTTTTGCTTGAGGGAGGGGGTAATTCCTTATCCAAATTAATTTTTTAGATATTTATTAGTTATTTAAATAGATGCTCATTTATTTTATGGACAACAAGCTGTGAAGAAAATACTACTACTACTACTACTAGTTACAACTCACCGCAGCATCAAGCCGCCTGAGGTGAACACAGCTAGCCAGACTCCTCCTCCATCCCAATCTATTCGGTCTGTCAGCCGGGTATCGAGAACAATCCCAAGGCAATATCTCTGGAAAACATCTAGCAAATCTTGATCTGCTTTTTGAAGTGCCCATGCTTCAGAACCATATTTGACCATTGTCATCACTGTAGCTTCCAATATTTGACTCTTGGTTTGCAGACCTATCTTCCTTTTTTCCAAACTCTTTTTTTTCTGTGAAACAGAAACAGTCTGAGACTTGGCTTTTCTAGTTTTAACATCTTCACTGCTCCCACCGTCTTTACTAACAATATTACCACGGCAAGTGAAACTATCCACCTGATCAATAATTTCATTACCCGACGTCACCTTTTTATCTTCACTTACTACTACGACACTAAAAATTATCATATTACTAAATAATTTGCTACCAACAGACACCAGACTAATGCCTCGATAATTACCTTTCACTCTTGTCACCTTTCTCATACAGTGGTTTAATTAAGGTTTTCCCAAATCGCTAGGTACTTCTGCTTTTCCAAAATCATATTCATAATCGTCAGTAACTTATTTCTAGCCTCAGAGCCACCATATTTTAGAAACTCATTTACTACACTATCAGCACCCGGAGCCTCATTATTTTTTATACTTTTAGTACAGCCGCTAATTTTTCATCGCTAAACAAATCCTCCTTCACATCCAAGGTATTACCAAACATTTTTTATTTTCCTCTATATCTTTTCCTGCAACTCTATCTCGGTTTAGGACATTCTCAAAGCGTTCTGCCTATCTCTCTTTAACTCTTTCTTTACCCTAATTCTGGCCCCGTTCCTATCTTTAACTAGGACAAGTCCGGATTCACTACTCCCTGTCAATTGATTAACATATTTTACTAATAAGTTTAGTACGAAAATAGTACTACAATATTTCTCAATTTTACGACAATATTTTGCTACTATGCCATTTTATCCATGGCCAACACTTCACACCTACTTAGTTCATATTTTAATCCTTTCTCAACTTTCTTTACATTCCTTTTGTTTTTTATGATGTATCACTCAGATAATTCTTCTACAATCACCTTCTCCTTCTCAGAAGGCTTTTTCATTAATATTCTTAGCTGCTCTCCTAACGTTTTTCAATAAGACACAATCAGCAACTTCACAAATTTTTTCCTAAGATTATTCCATCCATCTTCTACATTGTCCAATTCTGTACTCTCCACTTTAAGATACAACTGTTCTTGGAAAGTTTTCTCAAATTTTCATCTTGGAGTCTTCCAACATCATAATATTCCGGGAGGTATTTACCAGTCCGAAATTTCAGCTTCAAATTAACTATAGACACTACTAGATGATGACCTTTACTTTTAACATCAATAACAACACTCCTATATATAACAAAGTATAGATCGTGCCAGTCTTTGGTTTACAATAATATAATCAATAAGGTTTGCTGTCATACTAGCACGTGAATACCATGTTAACGTATGGGTCATTTTATGACCAAACACCGTATTGGCTACAGCTAGATTGTTATACCTACAAAATTTCAGCAGTCTCTAGCCATTACTGGTTTCTTTCCCTTCCCCAAATTTACCTAGGCTAGGATACTGTCTATCACTATTTTTACCGACCTGGGTGTTAAAATCTCCTAATAAAACACAATATTTCTACCTAGGCCCCTGTCTATTTGCTCATGTAACTGTAAATAAAATTAATCGGAGTCACTAGTATCTCTGTCAGTTGGTTCTACAGGAGCATATGCTACTATAAGTGATACTCTGAACTTCTTAGCCATAAATTCAGCAATTGGAAATCTATTATTAATGCCTTCCAAGCCTAAACAAGACATAGGAGCTTCTTTATTCTTCATGAGCCCAACACCTTGTCTATGCACCTCATCCTTCCTGTCCGAGTAAATAAATTCTATTTCACCTACTTCTATGCTTCCTACCCCTAGGATCAGTTTCTGCATCACTAACTTGCTTGATACCAGGGTTTCTGCTCATATGATTCTGCTTATCTTTTTAAGGCTTCTAAATCATTTTTACACAAGCAAATTGCAATCAAGCTACCTGCAGTCAAGCTTGAAGAGAAATTTCTTTTCTGGATCCTTGATTCTCTTAGCCTGCGATCTCAATGTGTTCACGAATTTGATGCCTCTCGTAATCGTATCCTTTTTTACTAAGCATTTTTGAGTGGAGTTCCCCAAGGAGTGTTTTGGGTCCTACGCCATTTAATATATTTATCAATGATGCTCCTTCTACTATCAGTAGCATATAACACTCTTTGCTGACGACTCAAAGCTCCTTAGACCAGTCTTGTCATGTTAAGAACAGGATTTTCCCAAAAATAATCTTAAACTGCTTGGTCAATGGGCTGAGCATTAGCCAAGGGCCAATGTCATTCTCTTCGGCAAAATAAATCCTTGACACTCTTTTTTTCCGTCAGGCCACCCAATTTCTTGTGTAAATAATGAGAAAGATCTTGGAGTCACCATTGACAATGAAATAAATTTCAGTACTCATGCTAAGAAATCTGCTGCTGGTGCTAGTTGAATTTTGGGGCTGATTAACTGAACCCTTTCCATTCGTCCCCTTAATTCCTTAGTCTTCTACACAAGCGCCTAGTTTGTCCCGAACATGAATTTAAAATGTCTCTAGCCTGGCTACATAGAAAAACATAAAAGTTTTGGAAAATGTGCAGAGACGTACCAGCAAAGTGATATCCGGCATGGAGGAGTTTTCTTATCCGACAAGACTAGCTAAGCTCAAACTCCCAAAACTTGTATGCAGGAGAAATAGAGGCAATACCATTATAAACAAAAAGCTGGTGAGGGATAGCACTCTTCCAGTATTATTTCTTATTTGCTGGTCCTAATTTAAAAACCAGAGGTCATTGGCTGAAACTTGTACAACAGTCTACCTTAACTATAGCCCGCACTCAGTTCTTTTTCTCAAAAATCGTCAATAGCTGGAATAAACTCTTTGAAGACACATATACTGCTGAATCTACTAACATTTTCAAAAGAAGGCTGGATTCTCAGTGGTCCTCAAGGAAGCATAAGCTCGACTGGGAAGCTACTGATCATCCTTCTGCATGTGATCATTAAACAACAATGAAAACAACTTCAATTATCAACTCTGGAGCTGCAAAAGGAAAAATCCTTAGATTGCTCCAAGCTGCAATTAAAGATAAAGAGCATTGCATTTGTACTACTATCGTTTGGTGAAATTGGTAACCAAAAAAGCCGCGTTTGTCGGGTCCCTAAACAGAGTTCGCAAACTTTGCGAAAAGGGCTAATAAAGACGCTTTTTAGTTTATGATTACAGTTGCGTAAAACAAATTTTGGAAGAAATAAGCGATAAGTCGCTTTTTTCCTATCTTGTCAAATAGGTCTAGGCTAGCCTGCTAAAAGAGAGGTAGCTTGTTGTTGCTGTTATTACTTCGAATAAGTGACATTAAAAACCATGCACATCTTTTTTTAAATCTATGGTCTCCTCAAAAGTCCTGAAGTATGGAACAATTGTGTCTATATTACAAAATGTAGGCCAGGCTTGTCATTTTGACAGATAAGTATGTTAGTCTGTTATTTAGGCTATGTGATGAAACTCTAGGTAAATATGGGGTAAATTCTACTTTAGCTACTTTTGGCTATCATGGAAAGAGGTTAGGTTAAGAAAATGAAAGTTTCAGGGATATGTCTACAGGCTAAAGTATGCCATGGGAAGGTGTTTTGAAGTATCTACCTCCACTCCTCCCTCTAGAGGGTCCTCAACTTTGATGATCTTTACAAATCTGTGTTATAAAAGTGAAACATTGCAAAATAGATCTTCTGCTTAAATAAAGTAGGCCTACAACAAAATTCTTTTCAGACTCACAACTTTGCTCAATCCCAATTTATAAGGTTTTAAAGATAAGCAAATATATTTCCTTAATTAAAAAAAAACATTGATATGGCTTAAAATTCTACTCAAATAGCAGGAATTGCATTTTCAAAACTAAAGCTAGAGACAAAGAAACTGAAAATTAAGGTTAAAAGTTGTTTTGTCAAAATTTCAATAGGTAGCTAGACCTGGGTCAATATATACCAAATCATATTATTGAGTAGATGCCATCCAGACAAAACACCTCCGAAAAATTGAACGCTCCTGATGGCCCGACAGGGTATGAAATTCGGAAATCCTCAGGTCCTTCAAACTCCCACCCCTGTCCAAGCAGCTTGAGTCTCGCTTGCTGCGTTGGTATGGTCATCTGCTCCGTCTGCCTGCCCAAACACCCGCCCGACTCATCTTCGATTTCGACCCAGCTGCAAACGGCTGGAGGCGTCCTTGGGGAAGACCACGCACCAGATGGGCAGATGTCATCCGTGATTGGCTCTGCCTCCAGAATACATCAGACCCGGCATGAAGTGACAACCCTCGGACCTCTGAACTGACCACTCTGGAGAAGACTGACGGCGCTGACGACTGGTTCCCTCTACGACATGGCGATGCTGCCGAGCAAGAGCTTTAAGTAAGTTAAGTAAGGCTACAGATCAATAATATATACAGTCTTCTAAGCCCTAGGAATAAGAAAAGAATACAGATTTTAAGGTAAATTTCTATGCTGATCACTATAATTTAGCATTGGATGCTATCAAAAACGATCATTTGATGCCTTTTTTCTACAGCTATTTCATAATTCAATACATTGCTATGCTGATTGCAAATTGCATCTTCAGCTGTTAAAGGGGCCCCAAAGGTATTTGGGGCATGATCTTTAAAGATCATGGTAAATTTCCAGTGGGCCATATAATTTAGCTAGGATGAAAGTGAAAACATCATTAGATGCTTTTTTATGCTCTTTTGTAATTCATATAATATATCTTTGGGGCCCCTTTAAGGGCTCAGGATGCAATTTGCACCAGAAGCAATTATTGAATTATGAAAGAGCATAAAAAAAGGCATCAAATGATGTTTTCACTTTCATACTAGGCTAGCTAAATTATAGTGCCAGCTAGAAATTTACCAATTTTATCACAATAAAACCTCCCAGGATATATTTTAGCCCCTGAAAGTTTCATTGACCTATTTTAACAAGTCTACTTTTAAAGATATCAAGAAGCCCTACACCAGAACACTAACCCTGAATCAGCATATATAGGGGGGGGGCTGAAATTCATTTTGGATAGAAATGATTATTATATTCGTAATCAGCATAAAAAAAAGGCATTGAATGGTGTATTCACTTTTGTCCTAACTCAATAATATGATTTTGTAGAACTTTTTTTGGTAAAGTTCTACCAAATCATATTATTGAGTTAGGAATAAAGTGAATACACCATTGGATGCCTTTTTTTTATGCTGATTACGAATATAATAATCATTTCTATTGGAAATGAATTTCAGCTCCCCTCATATATACCTGGTAAAGATCATGGTAAATTTACAGTGGGCCATATAATTTAGCTAGGATAAAAGTGAAAACCTTCATATAAAAACCTTTGGGGCCCCTTTAAGGGCTCAAGATGCAATTTGCAACAGAAGCAATTATTATAGTGCCACCTAGAAATTTACCAATTTTATCACAATAAAACCTCCCAGGATATATTTTAGCCCCTGAAAGTTTCATTGACCTATTTTAACAAGTCTACTTTTAAAGATATCAAGAAGCCCTACACCAGAACACACCTTGAATCAGCATATATAGGGGGGGGGGCTGAAATTCATTTTGGATAGAAATGATTATTATATTCGTAATCAGCATAAAAAAAAGGCATTGAATGGTTTATTCACTTTTGTCCTAACTCAATAATGTGATTTCGTAGAACTTTTTTTGGTAAAGTTCTACCAAATCATATTATTGAGTTAGGAATAAAGTGAATACACCATTGGATGCCTTTTTTTTATGCTGATTACGAATATAATAATCATTTCTATTGGAAATGAATTTCAGCTCCCCCCTATATATACCTGGTAAAGTTCTACCAAATCCTATTATAGAGTTAGGAATAAAGTGAATACACCATTTGATGCCTTTTTATGCTGATTACAAATATAATAATCATTTCTAGGTTAGGTATATATAGAGGGGGGGCCGAAATTCATTTCCGATAGAAATTATTATTATATTCATAATCAGCATAAAAATAGGGGGGGGCCGAAATTCATTTCCGATAGAAATTATTATTATATTCATAATCAGCATAAAAATAGGCATCAAATGGTGTATTCACTTTAGTTCTAACTCAATAATATGATTTGGTAGAACTTTACCCCTGAAAGTTTCTTTTTCTAACTTAACCCCTTGCAAAATAGATCTTCTGCTTAAATGAAGTACAACAAAATTATTTTCAGCTTCACAACTTTGTTCAATCTCAATTTAAAAGGTTTTAAAGATAAAGAAATATATTTCCCAAATTAAAAAAAACAAAAAACATTGATATAGCTTAAAATTCTGCTCAAATAGCATGAATTGTATTTTCAAAACTAAAGCCAGAGACAAAGAAACTGAAAATAAAGGTTACAAAATTGTTTTGTTAAAATTTCAATAGGTATAGACCCATGGGCATAGGGAGGGGGGGCAGCTGCCCCCCCTAGACCTTCAAATTTACATTAGATATGGCTGAAAAAGCAGCTGGTTTGGAAAAAGCAGTTGATAAAACTCCATCACACTACCAAGTGCCCCCCCCCCCTAGTCAATATGCTGCCTATGCCCATGTCATGGAGGCAAATTTCAGGAGCATCTAGAGGCAGAAAGAGTGGAGGTAGGTACTTCAAAAGTAGCTAAAGTAGCATTTTACCAAAATTTACCCTATTTGCACATTAGGAGGGTGGTGGGTGTATACTCTGTTAATATATAGGTTCTAACAAATTCATAAATTTCTTAGAAAAACAAGGAAAGAAGAGAAGATAAAGGTTCTCCCCCTGTAAAATATGTTAACTATTATAATTCTGCATATTATGAAGTAAGAATTGTTTTCTAAGCATGTTTCATTATGTGCAGCTGAGCTCCCAGGCCTATACTGCATTTTCAAACACTGAGATCAAAAATTCAATGATATAAAGATTAAGAAACAAAATTAAGCTAGCATAGGCTACAATAAATGACGTTTTTTTAAATTTATATAGGCCTAGGTAGGCTATAGATACCCCAGATCAAGACTGTTTTTGGAAGACTAAAAACAGTCTTCCATAAACCCCAGATCAGCCGTCTCACCAAAGCACGAAATATATTCTGCTTCGGTTGCCAGCGTTATGCTCTATTCTGCTGAGACTTGGTCGCTGACTCAGACACAGACGCTGAAGGTAGATGCCATCCAGACAAAACACCTCCGAAAAATCGAACGCTCCTGATGGCCCGACAGGGTACGAAATTCGGAAATCCTCAGGTCCTTCAAACTCCCACCCCTGTCCGAGCAGCTTGAGTCTCGCTCGCTGCGTTGGTATGGTCATCTGCTCCGTCTGCCTGCCCAAACACCCGCCCGACTCATCTTTGATTTCAACCCAGCTGCAAATGGCTGGAGGTGTCCTTGGGGAAGACCACGCACCAGATGGGCTGACGTCATCCGTGATCGGCTCACCTCCAGAAACATCAACCCGGCTGAAGTGACAACCCTCACCCTGAACCAACCACTCTGGAGAAGACTGACGGCGCTGACGACTGGTTCCCTCTACGCTGGCGATGCTGCCGAGCAAGAGCTTTAAGTAAGTTAAGTAAGGCTATAGATCAATAATATATACAGTCTTCTAAGCCCTAGGAATAAGAAAAGAATACAGATATTAGGGTAAATTCCTAGGTGACACTATAATTTAGCTTGGATGAAAGCAAAAACATCATTTGATGCCTTTTTTTCTACACTATTTCATAATTCAATAATTGCTTCTATTGCAAATTATATCAATTGCATGATTATATAATTGCATGATATCAAGAAGCCCTACACCAGAACACTACCTAAAACTCTAATTTAGCTACTTTTGGCTATCTTGGAAAGGGGCTAGGTTAGGAAAATGAAACTTTTAGGGATGAGTCTACAGGCTAAAGCCTATACCTATTGAAATTTGGACAAAACAACATTTTACATTAATTTTTAGTTATCAGTGTCTTTTTCTCTGGCTTTAGTTCTGAAAATGCAATTCCTGTTATTTGAATAGAATTTTAAGCCATGTCAATTTTTTTTTTTCCAAAATTTAGGAAATGTATTTGCATATTTTGAAAACCTTATAAATTGGGATTGAGCTTTGAAGCTGAAGTTTTGAAGCTGAAAACAATTTTGTTGCCCTTCATTTAAGCAGAAGATCGATTCTGTAAGGTTTCACTTTTATAACATGTACATTTTTAAAGGTCAGGACCCTCTAGAGAGAGAAGGAGGGGATAGAGGTACTTCAGAATACCTTCCCAGGACATACTTTAGCTTGTAGACCCATCTCTGAAAATTTCATTTTCCTAACCTAACTCCTTTCTAAGATTGCCAGAAGTAGCTGAAGTAGAATTTTACTGCAAATAGATACCAAGAATTACATCCTGGATCCAAATATAATATTCATTTGCTTCACAAATGAAATTTTACCCCTACCCCTAAAGATATCCAAATCAAGGTATATATTTGCACATTATGGGGGTGGGGTAAAGTTTATTTGTGATACAAATGAATGTTATATTTAGATCTAGGATAGTCTGGGTATGTTCACCATATTGGATAACAATACCCAATATGGTGTTGTTACATATTGGGTAACATTTGCCATTCTTGAATCACCTAATATTAACAATGTTTCTCACTAAACAGTTTTTTTTTAACAAATATCTTTTAAAAATGTTGGTTGTTATGGACTGTTTTACCTTTTGGGCTCCATTAAGGGTTCAAAATATTATTTATCCCAAAAGTGGCTATTGAATTATGAAAGAGCATTAAAAAAGGTGCCAACTAATGTATTGACTTTCATCCTAGCTAAATTGTGTTGAAAACTGCAAATTTACCCAACTAATTCCAAGCTCAACAAAAGCCCCTGAACTAGAATTTTACCAGTAACTCTTAAGTTGCTGGCAATTCCAAAAGGAATCATAATGCTCTTTCCAAATACCATGGTTTCTTTTTTGGCATAAGGAAGTTTCCAAAAGTAACAACATAGGTGTAATAGTAATAATAAGATATTTATTTCAAACAATCAAAATGATGGCGAACCTATAAAATCAGCAATAGGGCACCCACTTTGAGAAATACCCCATACCCTGTTGGGTATGGTGCCCCTTTAAAAATTGGCAAATCATTGTGTACAGCTTAAGGCCCTATTAGGAGAGAGAGGACTAAGATGTGATTGCTAGAGTAGTGATTAATGAAATAGTATATTTTTTTCCTTTCTGTTTTCTGTCCTATAAGCAACCTTGACCCTATTTGCTAAGATTTTTTTTTTTAAAGTTGTTGAATCAGGGGCCTGAAACTGTCAGGAATAGATATGGGGTCTAAACTATGTCCCATAATCTCTTGTCATTCTCTGTTGCTATGACTTTGGAGTTGAATAAATGAAAGCTTGTTAATGCTATGCAATGAAATGAAATGACATGCTTTAATGTAAAGCTTCTTAATGTAAGTCTTATCATGCTTCACTTTGATTTTAGGTTTTAAAAACACAACCTAAATGATTTGTGTAATATTTTCAGCTATATTTAAGTTTTTTTTCAAATTAAAAAACATCTCCATCCCAGTTTTATTTACTCATGTTTATAAGGCTCATGTCTTTCTGCACCTATTATTGCTTTTTCCTTAGGCTACTAGACAGTTTTTTGGAAGGTGAAAACTGAGCTGCACAAACTTACTTCTATAAGTATTGTTGATTTATCCTTAATCTTGTGCCCTGGGATAGGAGAACTCTAAAGTAATCACTAAATACAATAAACTTGGAATTTACTCTAAGTAAATAATTCAAGTACTAACAGTCTGCTAAGAATGCCTACATATTTATCTCTATAAGATTTTTTTTTAAACTCACTTAACCAGTCTATGAAATTCATAGTTACAAAAAAACTGGTTTTCCAGTCATTTTACCGTTTTGAAAAACTGGATGTTCTTGTTTATTTTATGTAATATCAAATTTCTAGTAAGACTCTTATTGCTCCTACAGAAAAGATACAAAACTTGAGGAGTTTGTTTAGCACAGACCATATTTTTGTGGTTCTTCTTAAGGTTTTAAGTGTTTTTTTATTATTACCTTAAATTGCAGCTTTGAGCAAATTTAAGGATTTTCCATCCTTGTAATGCTCCGTGATGACATCTAATGGTTTTTGTTTGTTTGTTGTGATTCGCTTGCTACATTCAGGTTGTAGACTCAGCAGCTTCCCAGTTATACAGGAACTCCTGTTGTTGCCAATGTTTGTCAAGTCTTTGCTTGAAGGCAATCGTCAAGTCTGAAGACACAGTATCTTTAGAGAGCTGATTCCAAAAGTTGGTTATTTGTTGGCTGAAGAAATGGCTTCTCTCTCGGATAGAAGAGTGCTTCTTGAAGATTTTCATTGAATTTCCTCTTGTCACAAGGCGTTCTGGGGGAGCAAGGAGACCAGGAAGAGTATTTTTTGAAATGACTTTGTGGGTTAGAATCATGTTGCCTTGCTTCCTCTGGGGCACTTGTTTGAGGCCATTAACCATCTTAGTTACTCCTCTCTGTACTTTTTCTAGTATTTCCCTATCCTTCTTAAAATAGGGGGACACCAGGGACGTTCCAATCTCAAGACGTTGACGAACCAGTGCCTTGTAGAGCTTCATAAATACTTAAGGAGACTGACTAGAGATAGTTCTTTTAATAAGTCCAAGGGATTGGAAGGCAGAAGAAGATACAGATTTTGCATGGGTACTGAAACTCAGCCAATGATCAACAATGACTCCAAGATCTCTTTCTTCAGTAACTGCAGAGAGGGGGTTACCTTGGAGATGGTACTGCTGATGTAGATTATGTTTGCCAAAATGAATGACATGACATTTTTCAGCATTAAAGGAGAGGAGTCATTTATCAGCTCAGCTTCCAAGAATATCAAGGTCCGTTTGTATAGATTGGAGATCGGATGGTATAGCAGCTTTGTCAACAAGTTTTGAGTCATCAGCATAAAGTGTGAGGAGGTTTGAGAGAAGGTTTGGTGCATCATTAATATAAAAATTGAAGAGACTCGGTCCAAGGATGCTCCCCTGAGGGACGCCACTTAACACAGTTATGGATGACGATAAATGAGGAACACCTTGAGAATCATAGACCCTGACAGCTTGTGTTCTTTCTGATAGAAAACTCTGTATCCACTGCACAGTAACACCATCAACAGCTGCTGCCTTCAGTTTGGCGATCAGGAATTCATGAAATATCCTGTCAAAAGCTTTTGAGAGGTCCAGGAGCACCATATCAACAGGAAATTCTTTATCCAGCAGTGATGTTACATACTCATATGTCTGTATTAGGTTAGTGTCCACGGATCTACCATATCTGAAGCCATGTTGAGAAGGAGTTAGTATGTTGTTAGTTTCAAAGTGCCGAATGAGAGCTCTATTTACAAATCTCTCGAACACCTTTACAACTGCAGAAGTGATGCTGATGGGATAGTAATTTTCAGCACAATCGGCCTTTTTTGTGGATTGGCGTGACATATAACGTTTTCCAATCTGTAGGTAGCTCTCCGTTTTTTACGGACAGCTGGAAGAGTCAGCACAGAGAAGAAGTAAGTACATTTCTACAATCTTGAAGAAGCCATGGGTGTAACCCATCAGGTCCTTTGGACTTGTTATCATCGAGTTTATCAAGGCTAGATAAGACTATTTCTTCAGTAACTAACAGGCTAGGCATTGGGATAGATACAGAATGTGATGGTGCTGCAGGGATGGTTGGACAAGACTGGGTGGTGAAAGTAGAGGCAAACTGGACATTTAGTAAATTAGCTTTATCTATCAGCAACAAGTGCATTACCCTGCTATGTTTGAGGTCAGGAATGGTGTGACGGTTAGGACTTTTAGCAAAAACATGCCTCCAGAAGGATTTGGGGTTTGCCTTGATATCAGTGGCAAGCTTCTCCTCATATTCAGACTTCAGTTTCCTAACTGAGTCCAAGACGAGATTCCAAGCCTTTACATACCTTAGCCAATTTTCCTGTGTTTTTTTCTTTTTGTACCTTTTCCAAGCTCTGGCTTTCCTATTGATAGTCCTCTTTGTATCCTTTGTGAGAAACAGAAGTGTTTTTGGTTGTCTCTGATAAATAGCACAGAAGTGTTTTTTTTTTTTGTTGACAGGAGAGTTTCCTTGACATTCAACCATGATGTGTTGATATCAGAAGTAATGAGCTCTGACCAATTAATTGATACCAATTCCTACTGTATTTCATGATAGTCGATAAAAGTTTGAGGGCGCAAGTTAGTTTGAAGATGACTATTCATAGACAGCACAGAGAGGATAACTGAGTGGTTGCTGTTACCAACTGGAGGAAGAAATTCATTTCTGATGAGAGAGTCTGGGTCACTCAGAATTACAAGATTCAACGAGGAAGGGTTCTGGTCACCACGGTGCCTTGTGGGTTTTTCAAACATTTGGTGAAGGAAATTGTCAGATAAACAAGACACAAATGGTGAATCCCCACTGCCAGATGCCGGATGACCAAGTCCATCCACCCACTCAACCAAGGGGAAATTAAAATTGCCAATTATTGATGGAATAAAAAATTATTGATGGAATGGCTTCCTTGGTATCACAAATGGTTGCATCTGATTTGATAAATCAGATGCAACCGTTTGTGATACCAAGGAAGCCATTCCATCAATAACTTTTTTAAGTGATGATTCACATTCTTCAGGACTGGGTGCGCTAGGGTTTCTGTAAATACACCCAATACAGACTTTTTTGTCATGAAGATTAATGTCAAGCCATACACTTTCAACCCAAGGTACATTAAAAATAGGAAGGTTGATAACACTAACCTGGAAGCCTTCTCTGACATAGACACCAACTCCTCTTCTGCAGTTTGGCTGTCCTAGATTAGTGAATCACTGAAATCCAGATATCTGCAGCAAACTCTCAGTAGAAGGAACTGCAGTATACTTTGGCAGAATCTCCACCAAACCGGCAATATCTGCTGCCTCTTCTTTTAAGAGCACTTGGGTTTCCAGAAGCTTGTTCGTAAGAGAGTCAACATTGCTCGAGATGACACATAGGGTGTTATTTTTCCAAGACTTTTGTGACATGCCGTCTTGCGGCAGAGGTCCAGGAGCTGCAACTGCGATAGACACAGGTGGCGTGGAAGTAAGTTCAGAAACGGCACTTACGAAACTCGAATTACTCAAGCTATCACATGACAAGAAAAGTTCACTACGTAATTGACTAAGTTCATTTTTTGTAGAGGATACGCTTATATCAACACTTGAAGTATTATGAAACAAAGAAGATAACTGCAAGAAAACAGGGCTATTTACAGGTGAGGGACAAACTGTTAGATTTCCATCGCAGACTGGTTTGAAGCTGGCTTTGGAGTTTTCCAACCGCGATGAACAGCTATGTTTTTTGACACTATTTGTCCTTTGAAGATGATAAGATCTGTTTCGCCAGCGTTTTTTCGCCTCTTTAGCTCATCTACAAGAGCTTTACATTTGTTACACTCTGCCTTTGAAGCATCACCACGAAACTGAATGTCTTCGCGGAGTTCACAAGAACGGTTGATGATTGTCCTTTTGGTGTCAAAACTTGGTACAGAGAAGAGGATAGGAGGGAGACACACACTTGCAGACTGTGGGTTTGCAGGGGTGGGTAGTCTTCTCGCATTTGTAATATATATGTCCTGAAGTTTATACTTCTGGCTGAGGTATAACTGGATGTAGAGCTGTTTGTCCGGTTGTGATGGGATATCATACGCAACTATATTAAGAGCTCTGCGCTGCCTATCCCGCTCTTCTGCGAAAAGGTGCTGGACCTCACTGTCAAGATGTTGAGAAAAATCATTTTTATGCTAGCAGTCTCTTGTTGAACAAGGGTCTGAATCTCAGCACGCACATCAGAGATTGAGCATTTATCAGCGACTTGATGTTCAAGAGCGGAAACCTGTGCTTTAATATCACTGATTGACTTTGAAATTTCAGCTTTCATTGTAGTTTCAAGGTTTCTTGCTGAGGACTGCACGATATCTTGTATAACAACCTGGGACGGGATTATGTCAATGATGTTGCTCTTCATATCGTTTATTGTAGCTTCAACGATACTCTCGATGCTAGGGTTCTGACTAGAACTGCTTGAAGTCGTACTGGTGTGTTTACAGATCGGACATTATACGCAAACTTCAACCCGTTGAGAGATTTTTGTGATCAATACATATTTGGGCTCAGGCATATCCATACAGTCAATACATATCCACTTCTCACATCCTTCGCAGAGAATTGCAGAAGAGTCATCATCAAGATCCGTCTCACACGCCAAACACTTATCACATCCTTTTTTCGGGCTGATATGAATACTTTTTGAACCCCCTCTAGGTGTCGCGTCCGTATTATGAGTCAGTTGTTTTGGCGACATTATTTGGTCAGTATTAATGTATCCTTTTTTCACTGATTTTTTATGAACAGACTGGTCACTTTTCACAGTGTTTAAAAGTTCTGCCTGCAGAATTTGTTAAATTTATTCAATTGCACTTAATTTTCAACCACATTGTATAGCATCATTGTCATCACTGACTGACGAAGCAAAAATTTAACTTACTTCAAAGTCCATGTAAGTCAAATAAAACACTTAGAAGGGCAACTTTAAATGTCACTGTAGGTTAAAATACTTATAAATATCACAAAATATGTAGGAAAATGTCTTTAACATATAAATTGGGCTTATAATCCTTTTTTCAACTTAATCAGGGAACAAACCAAACAGGTTCAGGCTATATACTAGGCCTATTAAAGATATGCTACTACCTGAAAGAATATCTCTTCTAAAATCAACTATATCCAACAAAACAAAGAAAAATACTTCACTTATTTACTCAAATTGGTTTATAAACTCAATTTAGTAGGTTATCAAGTATAGGCTGGTGAGTCTTTGGTGTTGTTGTTATGTTAATTCCATAAGGCTGACCTTATTTGCATTTGTGTTGTTGTTCACTTTTTTTCATTTATTTTTTTGATTTAGTTTTCAGTTAAAAAAACAAAAAAGCAGGTAATACACCTTATTACTATTAATATAAATTCCTGAAGCCTTTAAGATTGGAACTTGACAAATGTATATGGTTTATTTCCTTTGCCCTCATTTGTGGTCAATTTTGTTTTTGAAACTTACTCTTTTAAAAACAAAGTTTTTCCAAGCTCACCCAAGGTCAGTACCCTTTAGATGGTTGAAATAGTCAAAACTACAGTTTCTTTTGATTCAGAACTAAAAAAGCAGCATTAGCTATAAGTTAAGGAATATTAAGGACAAGCTGAGGTGTCAATTGGCAAAAATGTTTGGAAAATGGAAATGTATTCTTCAAAATTTTCTTGATGTTTGTGTGCTTCAAACAATACAATACTTTAATTTTAGAAAAGTTTCAAATTACCCTCTGGGTTTTTCTGAGGGGACTTGTCCTCTAAAAGTTGAGAATTTTTGCTAGTTTAAGAATTACTTAAATCAGCTAATTGAATAAGGAAATTAGCTATAGTAAAAATTGTTTACAAATTTTTGGCCCAAGCTCCCAATAGAAGAACCTGCAAACCTGATGTCAGTGCGGTCAGTGTGGATGCACCTAGTCTCATCGTTCTCTACCATAAACCTCTGTTGACTTTCACTTAGGCTCACATATCAATTCTTGAACATTCTATCTTCCCTCATCAATTCCAGATTCTACACTAAGTGAGTACACAGAAACCTTTAAAATTCATTATGATTAAATTCAACCTCTTGCCTCATCACAAGAAACTTGACAAGAGGAAGGACAAATCTTGAAGGAATGAGGCCTCTTCTAGCCCAGTTTATTGTTCTCATCTCCATCCACCAAAGTATAAATGTTAGAAAGTTTGAGAATTTTTGTTTAATATTTACTGGTGCATATTTGCTTCTTAATTTTGGATAAAAATGAAAATTTCACTAGAATATCCAACAATCCTACATGGAATGAAGGCTTCTTACATGACAATTTGACAAAGGAACTGGGTGACAGGATTTTTAGTCAACCAGAAGAAGCTGCACCCAAGAAATTAAAAATAACCAAAAGGTTTATCAGTAGTAGATGCACTACCAATCAATTTATTTTCATTTTTCAGTTGAGATGATAAAAACTGGCATTTTTGAATGAAGACACCAAAAAAAAAACTATTTTTAAAGATATAGAGGGTTGCCATCCTGGCATAATTGTTTGTTTCTGCATTTTTTTTCCTGGGTCCACATTCTTCATGTGCTCTGAAATGAAAATGAATAATCTAATAAAAGCAAAAAAAAAAAAACAACATTAAAACTCATATTTGAACATAATGTTTCCTACTTTTTTAACCAAAGTATAACTTCTGCAAGGCAATGCTTTGAGAAAAGAGTTCATTTAGTTCATTATGCATTTGAAAATAGAGTAACATTTTTCAAAATAAATCATTATCTCTGAAATAAATGGGGAGCTTTCATCCCTCAGCATTCATGCTGCATACCTCCATCTCATTTTAATCCAAACATGTTTTTTTCCTAATGAAGGAGTTTAGAGTTTAAATCCTGACTCATCTGAGTATTTATTGAATTCATAGGATGCCGCCTAGCTCTCACAGGAATTTTGAAGACATTGCTCTAAACTATTTTTTTGAGGTTTAGGTACCCACCTCCCCATAGAGCAGCCAATTGGTCAAAACCATAATAGATGGCATGCGATTATGCAATGCTTTGTAAGTATAAGTTTTATTGGATAAACAATTGGTCATAATTTTGTTTTTATGGGTTGCATTTATGTTTAAGGACATATGGTATATGGTACTGTATGCAAGTAGGGCCCCTAAGTCTTGGAGGCCATGTAAATACCCTTTGAAAAATCCCCTAAAATTTTGCTTGGCAATATTTTCGTCCGCTTTGGACCAAGGTCACTATTTTATGAGTTGAATTCTCGAATGCAGCACTTTCCTGTGGTGAAATCTCTTCTTCTTTTTTTTTCTTACTTGAGTAGTTTAAATAGTCTTTAAATGCTCATACAAGTGAACCTTCTTTCAACAGCCTATGACTGCTGGTTTGATCATTCAGGGGGAAAAATACATTAATGATTACTCTTCTCTGGAAATGTAAGAACTTTCATATTATTGGGATAGTGGCTTTAGGGTTCCTACATTTTGAATTTCATTTGATCAATATTTCTTCCCCTTTTGGGGTGTTAGCCTAAAAAAATTAAATGGCCAGAGTTTAGCTCTTGAATTAATAAATTTTAATACACTTATAATTATAGATATTCTAGTCAAACCTTATCCTTAAATTACATTAAATCATATTGTCCCGCGAAATAAGGATTAAATCCTGTAGAATTACTGTTTAGTGATGACAATGATTGGACGTCTCAACAGCATCCCACTCAGTTTGCCATGGCTTCAATGACCATTCTCCTTCAACGGCTCTTTTAAAAGCAGCAGTACTGGGGGTAGTGATTGCTTCTTGGTGAGCAAATGCCACAAAACTCACTATTCTATTAGTGAAGAAGTTATTGCATAGTCTAGTGGCAGCTCTCTTCTGATATTAGAAAAAAAACAAGTTTTTTTTAACTGAAAGTAAGGAACGACGTTGAAACTTAAAACGAACAGAAATTATTCCGTATATGAAAGGGGCTGTCCCCTCCTCAACGCCTCGCTCTTTACGCTTAAGTTTTTCATTGTTTAAAAAAAAGTTGTGAGAAAGAGCCAAACTTTAATGTAAGGAGCAAGACGTTGAGGAGGGGACAGCCCCTTTCATATATGGAATAATTTCTGTTCGTTTTAAGTTTCAACGTTGTTCCTTACTTTCAGTTAAAAAAAATTTTTTTTTTATTTAATTTTTGAACGTTTTTGAATTAATGCAGGTTTTGACTTTGGCTCACCATACATGAATAGTTAAAACAAAATTTGAATATTAATTTTTACTTTTATTTGGTTAAATGGCTTTCTCGAAACTTGTTTAATTTTATTTACGAATGTTTTTATTTGTAATAAATATACATAACTTACGTAACGAACTTCTATATTCATATATTTTTTAATACGTATTTTAGAGGGTTCGCCCCCTAGTCAATACCTTGCTCTTTAAGCTAAAGTTCGAATTTTGTTCCAATTCTTTAAAAATGACCCCTTAATCACAAATGCCATTAATTAGAATAAATAGCTCTTATGAAAGTTCTAAAAAATCTTTGGCTTAAAGAGCAAGGTATTGACTAGGGGGTGAACCTAATCATATACGTAATGTTTCCTGTCGTTTTAAGTTTTGATGTTGCTCCTTACTTTCAGTTGAAAAACTTGTTTTTTTTATATATAATTTCTGATCTTTTTCAAATAAAGTGGGAAATCCGGCGCCCCCTTCATAGCAATGTCCCTTTCCCCATGAAAACTTCTTTCATGGAAAGATCCTCCCACATAACCCCCGACTCCCCCCCCCCACTACTAGAAAAATCCCCCCAGAAAACGTCTGTATACTTCCCAATAAACAATACTATATGTTAACATTGGGTAAAGTTCATAACTTTCAGCCCTCCCCCCAGGGACTTTGGGGGATTAAGTCATCCTAAAAGAAATAGTTATCATATTTTCGACCATGCTGAACAAAATGGCTATCTCAAAATTTTGATCAAGTGACTGGGAAAAAATGAGCATGGGAGGGGGCCTAGTGGCCCTCCATTTTTTTGGTCACTTAAAAAGGGCGCTAGAACCTTTATTTTCCGTTCTAATGAACCCTCCCACGATATTCTAGGACCACTGGGTCGATATGATCACCCCTGGAAAAAAAAACATGCATCTGTGATCTTTCTTCTGGCAAAAAATGCAAAATTCCACATTTTTATAGGTAGGAGCTTGAAACCTCTGCAGTAGGGTTCTCTGATACGCATAATATGATGGTGTGATTTTCATTAAGGTTATATAACTTTTAGGGGGTCTTTCCCCCTTTTTTCAAAAATCAGCCAAATTTTCTCAGACGCGTAACTTTTGATGGGTAGCACTAAACTTGATGAAACTTATATGTTTGAAATCAGCATTAAAATCTAATTCTTTTGATGTATCTATTGGTATCAAAATTCCGTTTTCTAGAGTTTTGGTTACCATTGAGCCGGGTTGCTCCTTACTTACAGTTCGTTACCACGAACTGTTTGATAGTTTCCGACTGAGTCCCCTAGTTCTGGCAGATTGGTCAAGTTGAAATGGCTTATTTGGCTTATTTCATGGAGAGTTAGAATTCAGGAGCTTTTGCATTATAATAATATCACCCCTTTTACATCTATAGACAAGAGTGGGGAGTTTCAGTCTCTTCAGATCGTATGAATAGTTTAAATTTCTGCATCCTTCAATTGCTTTTGTAGCCCATCTCTGAACTGATTCTAACTTCTGCTGGTCACCTCTGTTGAGGTGGCTAGCAACACACATGCCAAACTCCAAATTAGGCTTGACCAATGCCTTATATAATTTAGTCATGACCAGAGGTGGCCCACGATTGATAGTCGTTTTTATATTACCAAGGGTTCGAAGCGCTTTGGCTACAGCTGTCTGTGTGTGCATAGTGAATTTTAATTTTGTATCGACTATGACCCCCAACTCTCTCTTCACTTCAGACAAGATAATAGTCAGTCTCGATCTGTCCATCCCTAATATATGATATGTGCATTTCTCTTTTTTTTTTCCAAGGTGGATTATTCAACATTTGTTTTAATTGAATTCAAGCCTCCTCAAAGTTGCCCACTGGGAAAGTACCCATAGGTCATTCTGGATAGGGGTTCTCTTATTGGTTGTATCAACAGATCCAATGAATTTGGAGTTGTCAGCATAAAAATTTATTTTATTTTTCAAATATAAGATGATAGATATCGATTTCTGTGCTCTGTGTGCAGGTATAGTCAGTTAGGCTCTTGGCTGAAGGTGAGACTTTGTGTTGTTTGAACTTCTTAAACAGTTTATAATGCAGGGTATGCTGTACATACGCCAACGTGTTACATTCAAATAGGAAGTGGTCAAATGTTTCATTTTTAATATTACAATACCTGCAAAGAGGGGAAAAGGGAACTAAACCACTTGAATTAGGAAACTGATACGAGAATGCAAGAAAGTTTATTCCATTTGTTCCAGAACGAATTCTGTGATAAATTTTAGAAAAGTACTTATTGGGAAAGGGGGAAAGAGTAGGATTTTTCTTATTATCCTAATATAATGTCTCATAGTCCCCATCGGTAAATATCTCTAATGGGGATTGGTCTCCCACTTGGCTGATCAATATTTATAGCATTTTTTGCTATTTCATCAACCTGATGATTACCACTTATACCAGAGTGGCTAGGAATATACTGAAGATAAGTTCTTATGCCACTTGAAGCAAGATTATCTTTAATACTAAGATAATGATAAGTGTCAATACCCAGCTTATACTGAGGAGCTGAAGACAGCAACTCAAGGCTTGATAAAGAGTCAGAATAAACTATAATATTATTTGAATTAGCAATCAAGGGTTTATTTTTCATAAGGTGTTCTAATGCCATGATTATAGCATTTAACTCTGTAGACATTATAGATACATTATTATACAATCTCTCACCCATTGTAATTTTCAGGTGAGGAAGGAAGGCACCACTTGCTACCTTCTCATTCATTTTGGACCCATCAACAAATATTTGGAAATGGTTTTTATAAGTAATTGTATTAAGTTCAGCAAATTTTTTCTGGACCAAAGCAATGGGGGTTAAATCTTTAGTCCACTTTGAGAAATCAGTATTTATTATGGGGATTCACCAATCCCATCGAGGGGATGGAGGGAAAGTAGGTGCAATAGACTTTATGGGTACAGGAAACTTCTTCTGAATATTGGCATACTCATTTACAATCCCTTTATACCTGGCTGGATTTCTTAACCAATTATGTAGGGTATGTGAGCTCTTTTATTCGATTTTTGTAAGATGTTTTATCAAGAGAAAGCTACGTCTCTCTCTTATTGTTGTTAATCCACTCTCCATAAGCAAAAACTTGGTGCTTGTTGGTTTCCTAAGATCGAATATGAGACGTATTATATCGTTTTGTATTGTTTCAATTTATTGCATCTGGGTCTTTGCACATGCACCATAGACGATGAGCCCATTGTCAATATGGGGTCTTATATGTGATTTATAAGACTGGAGTAAGGTTTTCTCCTTACAGCCCCACGGTGTAGAAAGAAGTCTTTTTAGACTTCTTTTTAGACCTGCAAAAAGGGGACAGGGGAACTCAACAACTTGAATTAGGAAACTTATATGAAAATCCAGGCAAGTTTAGTCAATATGTTTAAGAATGAATCCTGTGATAAATTTTAGACAAGCACAGATTGGGTAAGGAGTACGGAGGAGAATCTTTCTTATGAAATAAAATGTCATATACTCTCAAATGGTTAATAATGTCTAATCGGGATTGGTCCCCCACTTGGCTGATCAATATTTATAGCATTTTTGCTATTTTATCGATCTGATGGTTACCACTTATACCACAGTGGCTAGGAATATACTGAAGATAAGTTCTTATGCCACTTAATGCAAGATTATCTATAATACTAAGACAATGATAAGTGTCAATATCCAGCTTATACTGAGGAGCTGAAGACAGCAACTCAAGGCTTGATAAAGAGTCAGAATAAATTATAATATCATTTGAATTAGTAATCAAGGGTTTATTTTCCATAAGGTGTTCTAATGCCATGATTATGGCATTTATCTCTGCAGACATTATATATACATTATTATACAATTTCTCACCCATTATAATTTTTAGGTAAGGAAGGAAGGCACCACATGCTACCTTCTCATTCATTTTGGACCCATCAACAAAGATTTGGAAATGGTTTTTATAAGCAATTGTAATAAGTTCAGCAAATTTTTTCTGGACAAAAGCAATGGGGGTTAAATCTTTAGTCCACTTTGAGAAATCAGTATTTATTATGGGGATTTACCAATTCCATGGAGGGGATTGGGGGAAAGTAGGTGCAATAGACTTTGCAAGTACACGGAACTTCTTCTGAATATTGGCATACTCATCTGCAATGCCTCTATACATGGCTGGATTTTTCAAGCAATTATGTAGGGTGTGTGAGCTATTTGATTCAATTTTTGTAAGATGTTTTATCAAGAGAAATCTACGTCTCTCCCTTATTGTTGTTAATCCACTCTCCATAGGCTGAAACTTTGTGCTTGTTGGTTTCCTAAGACTGAATATGAGACGTATTATATTGTTTTGTATTGTTTAAATTTTTTTCATCTGGGTCTTTGCACATGCACCATAGACAATGAGCCCATAGTCAATATGGGGTCTTATATGTGATTTATAAAACTGGAGTAAGGTTTTCTCCTTACAGCCCCATGGTGTAGAAAGAAGTCTTTTTAGTATAATTGTTTTTCTATAGCATTTTTTTATTGTGTTTGAAATATGGAGGTGGAAATTAAGTTTTTGGTCAAGCATGAGACCTAGGTAATTAATAAGATTATTTTCTGGAATAGTTGTTCATTTAGAGTTAGTCTTGCATTAACATGATTTCGCTTTCGGTGAAATTGGTTTATTTTTGACTTGGTAGGTGCAATGGGTAAATCTGAATGTTGAGAGAATATTTCAATTTGGAAAAAGTGACTTTTTCAGTTTTGACTGTGCAATCTCAAAGGTTTTGCCAGATTACCATAGTACCAGATCATCAGTATAATGTAGGCTTCTATAAGTGAGGTTAGTGCCCCATAGGAATAGGGAAAGAGGAGGCAGTTCACAACTGTTGCTCAGGGAAGGCCTTTGACCATTGTATTTTGGGAAGAAGAGGCTGGACCTACACAAACGATGAAACTTTGCGGTTCTTTAAAAGATTTTACAGGAGATGCTAGCTTGGGAGGTAGTCCAAGGTTTACAATTTTAGTTAAAAGGATCCGTTGCTTCACATTGTCATTTGCCCCTTCAAAATCTAGGAAAGCTGCAACTAGGGCATTATTTTTTGAGAATGATTCATTTTTTGCATTTGTTAACAATATGAAAACGTTTGTTGAGGAATGGTGGAAATTAAGTTTTTGGTCAAGCATGAGACCTAGGTAATTAATAAGATTATTTTCTGGAATAGTTGTTCATTTAGAGTTAGTCTTGCATTAACATGATTTCGCTTTCGGTGAAATTGGTTTATTTTTGACTTGGTATGTGCAATGGGTAAATCTGAATGTTGAGAGAATTTTTCAAATCGGAAGTGACTTTTGCAGCTTTGACTATGCAATCTCAAAGGTGTTGCCAGATGACCATAGTACCAGATCATCAGCATATTGTAGATTCGTGTGGGGGAGATTCATGTCCCATAGATACAGAGCAAAAAGGAGGCAGCTGAGGACTGCTCCCTGAGGAAGGCCTTTGGTTATTGTCTTTTGGGGTTAAGAGGCTGAACCTACACAAACAATGAAACTTCGCAATTCTATAAAAGATTTTATAAAAGATACTAGCTTGGGAGGTAGTACAAGGTTTGCAAGTTTAATTAAATGGATTTGGTGGTTCACATTGTCAAATGCCCCTTCAAAATCTAGGAAAGCTACAACTAGCACATTATTTTTTGAGAATGATTCATTTATTGCATTTGTTAACAATATGAAAGCGTCAGTTGAGGAATGGTGTTTCCTGCAGCCAGTTTCAGTGTCAGTGATCATATTATTTTTTTCCACTAACCAGAGGAGATGGTAATAGATCATTTTCTCCATTATTTTCCCCATCACAGGAGTAATCATTATGGGCCTAAAAGACTCAGGTTTTTTTTTGGGTTTATTTTTCTTTGGGATTGGTTGGAGAGATAAAAAATTCCATATATTGGGGAACATAGATGAAGTCTAAGCATGATTATAACAATTTAGAAGTTCCTGTTTGTATGAAGGGGTGAGATTATTTATCCATGTAGGGTGTATATTGGCATAGATACTGCTAGTCTTGGTCCTAATATGATGTATTGCATTGTTCATTTCCTGGATTGAAAATGGGCTCGTTATATGCTCGGATCCTGGGCGAGGTTGGTAACTTGGATTCATAGGAATCTGGGATATTTTGCTACAATTGCTTGCTGTTAGCTTATTAACAAAAAGAGTGGTAAATAGCTTAGCTTTTTCATTATCATTTTCATAATAGGTATTATTATGTATAAGCTCATACAGGAGTGGGTTGGGGGAAGATTTTTTCCCACAGATGTGGCTTATGACTTTATGTATAATTGGCTCATGTGTTTCTCTGGAGAGATTATTTGCAAAATTATTCCAGTAGTTATATTTAGCATTTATTATGGTCCTTTTTAGATTAAATTCTGCTTTTAATTTTTTTTAAATATGTATTAGGTGATGGTTTTTTTTAAGAATGTTCTCCAAGCTGCCTTTTTGTTCTCCATTTATGTTGGTACTCCTTTGCCCACCATGCTTTGTGAATATGTTTAGGGAAGTTTTTCATGGGTGTTGTCCTGGGGATAGCATGATTAGCTGTAATTATTAGTAAAGATGCCAAAACTTCAGCATGTGTGTCAGCTGTTGCGTTTGAAATGCATGAATTTTTTGGTGAAACTTGTAATTTCATCATTTAGCTTATTTTGGAACATAGGCCAATTTGCTTTAGTGTTGATATATTTGGAGGTATGTGATAGGGTTTCAGCAGGTTCGTTTAGGGAGCAAACTAGGGAGTTAATGGGAGTTTAGGGAGTTCAAATATAAGATGATAGATTTCGATTTCTATGCTCTTTGTGCAGGTATAGTTGGCTAGGCTCCTGGCTGATAGGGAGATTTTGTGGTGTTTGAAGCATTTTAACAGTTTACAAAGCAAGGTATTTTGTGCAGACGTCAGCATATTACATTCAAATAGGCATTTGTCAAGATTTTCGTTATTCATATTACAATACCTGCAAAGAGGGGACAGGGGAACTGAACCACTTGAATTAGGAAACTGGTACGAGAAAGCAAGAAAGTTTAGTCCATTTGTTCCAGAACGAATTCTATGATAAATTTTAGAAAAATACTTATTGGGAAAGGGGGAAAGGCTAGGATTATTTTTAATAAATGTAGTATCTGATAGTCTCCATCAGTAAATATCTCTAATGGGGATTGGTCTCCCACTTGGTTGGTCAATATTTATAGCATTTTTTGCTATTTCATCAACCTGATGATTACCACTTATACCAGAGTGGCTAGGAATATACTGAAGAAAAGTTCTTATTCCACTTGAAGCAAGATTATCTATAATACTAAGACAATGATGTGTCAATGTCCAACTTATACTGAGGAGCTGAGGCCAGCAACTCAAAGCTTGATAAAGAGTCGGAATAGACTATAATATTTTTTGAATTAGCAATCAAAGGTTGGTTTTTCATAAGGTGCTCCAATGCCATGATTATGGCATTTAGCTCTGCAGACATTATAGATACATTATTATTATATATTCTCTCACCCATTGCAATATTCAGGTGAGGAAGGAAAGCACCACTTTCTACCTTCTCATTCAATTTTGACCCATCAACAAATATTTGGAAGTGGTTTATTATATGTAATTGTATTTATTTCAGCAAGTGTTTTCTGGACGAAAGCAATGGGGGTTAAATCTTTAGTCCACTTTGAGAAATCCGTATTTATTATAGAAATTGACCAATTCCATGGAGGGGATTGGGGGAAAGTAGGTACAATAGACTTTGCCAGTACAGGGAACTTCTTCTGAATATTGGCATACTCATCTGCAATGCCTCTATACATGGCTGGATTTCTTAACCAATTATGTAGGGTGCGTGAGCTATTTGATTCAATTTTTTAAGATGTTTTGTCAAGAGAAAGCTACGTCTCTCCCTTATTGTTGTTAATCCACTCTCCATAAGCAGAAACTTGGTGCTTGTGGGTTTCCTAAGACCAAATATGAGATGTATTATATCTTTTTTTATTTTTTCAATTTTTTGCATCTGGGTCTTTGCACATTCACCATAGACGATGAGCCCGTAGTCAATGTGGGGTCTTATATGTGATTTATAAAACTGGTGTAAGGTTTTCTCCTTACAGCCCCAGGGTCTGGAAAGAAGTCTTTTTAGTATATTTGTTTTTCTATAGCATATTATAGAATTTTTATTGTGTTTGGAATGTGGAGGTGAAAATTGAGTTATCGGTCGAGCATAAGACCCAAATAATTAATATGATTATCACGTAGAATAGTTGCTTCATTTTAAGACATTCTCGCATTAACATAAATTTTCTTTCGGCGAACATGGATTCCTTTGGACTTGGTAGTTGCAATGGGTAAATCTGAATGTTGAGAGAATTTTTCAAATTGGAAAAGTGACTTTTGCAGCTTTGACTGTGATATCTCAAAGGTGTTGCCAGATGACCATAGCACCAGATTGTCAGCATTTTGTAAATTCGTGTGGGGGAGGTTCATGTCCCAGAGATATAGGGCAAAGAGGAGGCAGCTGAGGACTGCTTCCTGAGGAAGGCCTTTGGTTATTGTTTTTTGGGGCGAAGAGGCTGAACCTACACAAACAATGAAACTTTGTAATTCTATGAAAGATTTTATAAGAGATGCTATCTTGGGGGGTAGTCCAAGGTTTGCAAGTTTAGTAAAAAGGATTTGGTGGTTCACATTGTCATATGCCCCTTCAAAATCTAGGAAAGCTGCAACTAGGACATTATTTTTTGAGAATCATTCATTTATTGCATTTGTTAACAATATGAAAGCATCTGTTGAGGAGTGGTGTTTCCTGAAACCAGTTTGAGTGTGAGGGATCATATTATTTTTTTCAACAAACCAGAGGAATCAATAATATATCATTTTCTCCATTATGTACCCATCACAGGAGTAATCATTATGGGCCTATAAGACTCAGGGTTATTTTTGAGTTTATTTTTCTTTAGGATTGGTAGGAGGGACGAACATTTCCATATATTGGGGAACATAGAAGATGCCCAAGCATGATTATGACAATTTAGAAGTTCCTGTTTGTATGAAGGGGGGAGATTCTTTATCCATGTAGGGTGTATATTGTCATAGCTGCTGTTAGGCTTGTTCCTAATATGATGTATTGCATTATTCATTTCTAGGATTGAAAATGGGCTGGTTATATACTCGGATCCTCGGCGTGGTTGGTAACTTTGGTTCATAGGAATTGGGGACATTTTGCTGCAATTATTTCATGTTAGCTTATTAACAAAAAAAGTGGCAAATAGCTTAGCCTTTTCATTATCATTGTCATAATGGGTATTATTATGTATAAGCTCATACAGGAGTGGGAAGTCTTTTTCCCACAGATGTGGCTTATGACTTTATGTATAATTGGCTCATGTGTTTCTCTGGAGAGATTATTTGTAAAATTATTCCAGTAGTTATATTTAGCATTTATCATAGTTCTTTTTAGATTAGATTCTGCTTGTAATTTTTTTAAATATGTAGTAGGTGATGGGTTTTTTATGAATGTTCTCCTAGCTGCCTTTTTTGTTCTCCATTTATTTTGGCACTCATTTGTCCACCATGCTTTGGGAATGTGTTTAGGGAAGGTTTTCTTGGGTTTTGTCCTGGGGATAGCATTTTTAGCTGTATTTATTAGTAAGGATGCCAACACTTCAGCATGTGTGTCAACTGTTGTGTTTGAAATGCATGAATTTTGGGTGAAACTTGTAATTTCATCATTTAGCTTATTTTGGAACATAGGCCAATTTGCTTTAGTGTTGATATATTTAGAGGTATGTGATAGGGTTTCAGCAGGTTCCTTTAGGGAGCAAACTATAGCAAAGTGGTCAGTACTTAGACTACCAATTTTATATATATATATATATATAAATTTTATTCAAAATATTTAAAGACACAATTTGTAGGTCAATTGTAGAGAAACTGCAACTTTTGGGGTTGAAATATGTATTCAGGTTTGGAGGGGTAGCAACAGCTATTTCAGTATTATTTGAAGTCAAAAGCTCAATGAACTTACCAGCTTTATTTGCTGGCTTATTCCCCCACAAAAGGCTGTGGGTATTGAAGTCTCCACAAATAATGATATTTTTTAACATATTAGAATTATTTATATACCTAAAGAAATCCATGGCATCTGTAGTTTGGCCATTAGGGTTTTAAAAGCTTATTATGTAAGTTTTTGTATTATTCAGCCAAACACTGCTACCAATTGCATCAACATCAATTACAAAATCTGGAAAGTTGATGCCACATAATTTTATATTGTTTTTAACTATTAAAGCTACTCCACCTCCTTTTCTCTCTGATGATCTATCCTTTCTCAGGATAGTGTATCCCAGAGACTTAATTTGTTGATTTTGTATTAAATGAGTTTCCTGGAGGCAAGCAATATTGATGGAATTATTATTCATAAAAGATATTGGTTAATTTAGCTTATTTTCTGTGAGTGATCTTACGTTCCACTGGAGTATTGATATGTTTTGTGTTGTTGATTTATTTTTCATATGACTGTGTATCAATGTTCAGTTTTGTTAATAGTAAAGCAAGATTTTTTTTTTGTTTGAATGAGCATATCATCAGGGATGTATATTTTTGCCAATTCTGCAATGATTTTTGTTTTCTCTCGTTGATGTATATTCATGGCCTGATCTGCATAACAGTTTAGAATGAATAAGCGCATATTTGGGGATTGCATGTTTGGTTGCGCATCCTGTTTGTCAGTTAAGGGATTAATTCCTGGCAGTGTTTCTGGTTTGTTCCTTCTTGGGAGGGGGGGGCTGACCTCATCTCACTGGACAAGGAGGCTTGTTGACTGGGTGATTCTTTCTGATAGGGACGTGAGCTAGGGGGCTTAGAGGATGGTGTTTTATAAGGGTTACGTGATAACTTGGGGGCGTTTGACTGGGGGGTTTGGTTGGTTTCATTAAGGGCTTTATTTGGTATGGTTGGGAAGCATTTGCTTCCATAGCTGCAAAAAGGTATGGAATGGCCTTCGCTGTTGCTATTTGGAGTGTTAGTGCTCTTTTCTTATATGCAGGGCATAGGGATTTATTGGTAGATTCATGTGGGCCTTTGCAATTGATAATTGTAGGCTGAGTGTTGTTGCAAGTTATCAACTCTTTAGCATGGGATGCTTTACAATTACTACAGGCTAGGAGAATCTCATTGCATTTCTTTGTTGAGTGTCCCAGTTTGAGACACTTCTGACACTGGATGGGCTTTGGTTTGTATTCCTTGTGAGGTTTGATTTGCCCAAATAGGAATAACTTTTCTGGGATATTAATTTTTTCCTTCAGTGTAAATAAGAAAGATCTACTTGTTTTTAGGCCATTAGACTTAGGTTTACCAAGTTGGGTAACATCTTCAACTGGGATTGTGTTGCCAGCCCTATCTGAGAGCCTTTCTTTTAACTCCTGAATGGGTATTTCTGGGGGAACATTATAAACTACTATTTTTGTTGGGGATTGTTTTGGGTTCCATTTAGATGCATTAATTGGGATATTCAAAAGGGATTTTAGATTAACTATTGTGTCTGCTGATTTCTGATCTTGAACAGCTATTAGCAGAGATCCATCACGGTGAATATTAAGAGAGAACATTGATTTTAGCAATTTGAAAATTGCAACTCTTATTGCAGTAATCTTTTTTATTTCAAAGGGGGTATTAGGAGGAATTTAAGGTAAATTCCTAAGTTTTGGGAGGGAGGATCATGGACGGGGAGAGGGGAAATGCTTCTGATTGGGGAGATTTTTTTTTTTTTTAGAGCTTCTAGAAAGCACCTCTTGAAACCCATTATCATCATTTATAGCGACATTGGCCCCTACACTGATCATTGTCCTATTCTCGGAATTTGAGCTATCATGTGAACTTTGTGATAAAAAGCTTGACCAGCCAAGATGGGTATCAATTTCACCAGTATTTGGGGTCGGATCTGGGGGGACTTTTTTTTGGAGGAGTTCTATGCATTGCCTATTGGAATAAGCTTTAAACTAAAACAAGGAAGGATAATACTATGATAACAGACCGTCTGCACGTTACTGTGGGGAAAACTTCACCATCCACAAAAGAAACACCACAGTATGGCCCCGAGGAAGATTTTGAGCACGATTGGTTCGGTACAACTACTGATAAATCGAGATAATAATTCACAAAAAATTTATTTCTTCTTCTTCTTCTAAGTCACAGCAGGCGGGCTATTCAGTTAGTACTATTTAGCCCTTTTCTTTTTGCTTCACTCTCTGGGCTACAGAGCTACTGGCTTGGTCGTCTCTTATTTATTAGATATTCTCAGATATCTTTCAGTAGATCTTTTGACTCAAGGAGTTCAAATATAAGATGATAGATTAATTTGTTTGTAAATTTCTTAAAATGTTACTGCTTCTTCTTCTTCTTCGATTTAACAACAGGCGGGCTTTTCAGTGATAATATTTAGCCCCTTTTCCTTTTCCGTCGGTCAGTTGGCTACAGAGCAACAGGCTTGATTGCCTCATGATTATCAGATATTTTCAGATATCTTTCAGTAGATCTTTCGACTCTAGGAGTTCAATTATGAGTTGATAGATGTCGATTTCTATGCTCTGTGTGCAGGCATATTTGGCTAGGCTCTTGGTTGATAGTGAGATTTTGTGGTGTTTGAAGCATTTTAACAGTTTGCAAAGCAAGGTATGTTGTACAGACGTCAGCATATTACATTCAAATAGGCAATGGTCAATTGTTTCATTATTCATATTACAATGCCTGCAAAGAGGGGACAGGGGAGTTGAACCACTTGAATTAGAAAATTTATACGAAAATGCAAGAAAATTTAGTCCATTTGTTCCAGAACGAATTCTATGATAAATTTTAGAAATATACTTATTGGGAAAGGGGGAAAGGATAGGATTAATCTTATTAAAATTAATATCTGATAGCCTCCATCGGTAAATATCTAAAATCGGGATTGGTCTCCCACTTGTCTGGTCAATATTTATAGCATTTTTTGCTAATTCATCAACCTTATAATTACCACTTAGGCCAGAGGGGCAAGGAATGTTCATAAAATAAATTTTTGTGCACCTACTTGCAATTTTACCTATAGTCCTGGGACACTAAACATCAGCAATGTCTAGCTTATGTGGAGGAGCTGATGCCAGCAACTCCACGCTTGATAAAGAGTCAGAATATACAATAATATTATTTGAATTTGCAACCAAAGGTTGGTTTTCCTTAATGTGTTCTAATGCCATGATTATGGCATTTAACTGAGTAGACATTATAGATAAATTAATCTCTCGCCCATTGCAATTTTCAAGCGAGGAAGGAAAGCACCACTTGCTACCTTCTCATTCATTTTTGACCCATCAACAAATATTTGGAAGTGATTTTTATAGGTAATTGTATTAAGTTCAGCAAATTTTTTTCTGGACAAAAGCGATGGGGATTATATCTTCAGTCCACTTTAAGAAATCAGTATTTATTATGGGACTTGACCAATTCAATGGAGGGGATTGGGGGAAAGTGGGTGCAATAGACTTTGCTGGTACGGGGAACTTCTTCTGAATGTTGGCATACTCATTTGTAATGCCTCAATACATGGCTGGATTTCTTAGCCAACTATGTAGGGTGTGTGAGCTATTTGATTCAATTTTTGTAAGATGTTTTGTCAAGAGAAAACTACGTCTCTCACTTATTGTTGTTAATCCACTCTCCATAAGCAGAAACTTGGTGCTTGTGGGTTTCCTAAGACCAAATATGAGACGTATTATATCATTTTGTGTTCTTTCAATTTTTTGAATCTTGTTCTTCGCACGGGCAACATATCTGATGACTTCACAGTTATTACAGGATCTTACATGTCATTTATAAAACCGGAGCAAGGATTTCTCCTGTTATCCCCCTGGCATGGGAAGAAGTCTTTTTAGTATATTTGTTTTTCTATAGCATTTTTATTGTGTTTGAAATGTGGAGGTGGAAATTAAGTTTTTGGTCAAGCATGAGACCTAGATAATTAATATGATTATCTTCTGGAATAGTTGTTTTATTTAGAGGTAGTTTTGCATTAAAATGGTTTCGCTTTCGGTGAAATTGGATTATTTTTGACTTGGTGGGTGCAATGGATAAATCTGAATGTTGAGAGAATTTTTCAAATTGGAAAAGTGACTTTTGCAGATTTGACTGTGCTATCTCAAAGGTGTTGCCAGATGACCATAGCACCAGATCGTCAGCATATTGTAGATTCGTGTGGGGTATGTTCATGTCCCAGAGATATAGGGCAAACAGGAGGCAACTGAGGACTGCTTTCTGAGGTAGGTCTTTGGTTGTTGTCTTTTTGGGTGAAGAGGCTGAACCAACACAAACAATGAAACTTCGCACTTCTATGAAGGATTTTATAAAAGATGCTAGCTTAGGGGGTAGTCCAAGGTTTGCAAGTTTGGTAAAAAGGATTTGGTGGTTCACATTGTCATAAGCCCCTTCAAAATCTAGGAAAGCTGCAACTAGGACATTATTTTTTGAGAATGATTTATTTATTGAATTTGTTAGCAAAATGAAAGCATCTTTTGAGGAGTGGTGTTTCCTGAATCCAGTTTGAGTGTGAGGGATCATATTGTTTTTTTCAACAAACCAGAGGAGTCTGTGATAGATCATTTTCTCCATTATTTTCCCCATCACAGGAGTAATCATTATGGGCCTATAGGACTCAGGGTTCTCTTTAGGTTTTTTTTTCTTTAGGATTGGTAGGAGGGACGAACATATCCATATATTGGGGAACATAGAAGATGCCCAAGCGTGATTATAACAATTTAGCAGTTCTTGTTTGTATGAAGGGGTGAGATTCTTTATCCATGTAGGATGTATATTGTCATAGCTGCCGCTAGTTTTGGTCCTAATATGATGTATTGTATTATTCATTTCCTGGATTGAAAATGGACTACTTATATACTCGGATCCTGGGCATGGTTGGTATATTGAGTTCATAGGAATTTAGGACATTTTTCTTTAATTATTTGATGTTAGTTTGTTAAAGAAAACAGTTGCAAATAGCTTAGACCTTTAATTTTCATTGTCATAAATAGTGTTATGTTTAATAAGTTCATACTGGCGTGGGTTTGAGGAAGTCTTTTTCCCACAGATATGGCTTATGACTTTATGTTTAATTGGCTCACGTGTTTCTCTGGAGAGACTATTTGCAACATTATTCCAGTAGTTACATTTAGCATCTATTATAGTCCTTTTTAGGTTAGATTCTGCTTGTAATTTTTTTTAAATATGTAGTAGGCGATGGTTTTTTTATGAATTCTCTCCTAGCTGCCTTTTTGATTCTCCATTTATTTTGGAACTCATTTGTCCACCAGGGTTTAGGAATGTGTTTAGGGTAGGTTTTCTTAGGTGTTGTCCTGGGGATAGCATGATTAGCTGTATTTGTTAGTAAAGATGTCAATACTTCAGCATGTGTGTCAACTGTTGTGTTTGAAATGTATGAATTTTGGGTGAAACTTGTGATTTCATCATTTAGCTTATTTTGGAACATAGACCAATTTGCTTTAGTGTTGATATATTTGGAGGTATGTGGTAGAGTTTCAGCAGGTTCATTTAGGGAGCACACTATAGAAAAGTGGTCAGTACATAGATTATCAATTTTATTTATATAGATTTTATTCAAAATATTTAATGACACAATTTGTAGGTCAATTGTGGAGAATCTGCCACTTTTGGGGTTGAAATAAGTATTCAGGTTTGGAGGGGTAGCAACAGCTAATTCATTATTATTTGAAATCATATACTCAATCAATTTACCAGCTTTATTTGCTGGTTTATTCCCCACAAAAGGGTGTGTGCATTGAAATCTCCACAAATAATGATATTTTTTAACATATTAGAATTATTTATATGATTAAAGAAATCTATGGCATCTGTAGTTCGGCCATATGGGTTATAAAAGCTTATTATGTAGGTTTTTATATTATTCAGCCAAACACTGATACCAATTGCATCAACATCATTAGCAAAATCTGGAAAATTGATGACACAGAATTTTATTTTATTTTTAACTAATAGAGCTACTCCACCTCCTTTTCTCTCTGATGATCTATCCTTTCTCAGGATAGTATATCCCAGAGACTTAAGTTGTTGATTTTGGGTTAAATGAGTTTCTTGGAGGCAAGCAATATTAATGGAATTATTATTCATAAAAGATATTAGTTCATTTAGCTTATTTTCTGTGAGTGATCTTATGTTCCACTGGAGTATTGATATGTGTTGTGTTGTTGATTTATTTTTCATATGACTGTTTATCAATGTTCAGCTTTGTCAGCAGTAAAGCAAGATCTTTTTTTGCTTGAATGAGTATATCATCAGATATGTAGATTTTTGCCAACTCTGCAATGATTTTTGTAGTCTGTAGTTGATTTACTTTAATGGCCTGAAATGCGTTACAGTTTAGAATGAATAAGCAGATATTTGGGGATTGCATTTTTGGTTGTGCATCCTATTTGTCAGCTGAGGGATTAATTCCTGGTAGTATTTCTGGTTTGTTTCTTCTTGGGAGGGGGGCAGGCTGACCTCATCTCACCGGACAAGGAGGCTCGTTGACTTGGTGATTCCTTCTGATGGGGATATGAGCTAGGGGGCTTAGAAGATGGTGTTTTATATGGGGTACTTGATGCATTGGGGGCGTTTGACTTGGGGATTTTGGTTGGTTTCATTACGGGCTTTATTTGGTATTGTTGGGCAGCATTTGCTTCCATTGCTGCAAAGTGGTATGGGATGGCCTTCTCTGTTGCTATTTGGAGTGTTAGAGCTCTTTTCTTATATGCAGGGCATAGTGATTTATTTGTAGATTCATGTGGGCCTTTGCAATTGATACATGTAGGCTGAGTGTTGTTGCAAGTTGTCAACTCTTTAGGATGGTATGCTTTACAATTACTGCACTCTAGGAGAATTTCATTGCATTTGTTTGTTGTGTGTCCCAGTTTGAGACACTTCTGACACTGGATAGGCTTAGGTTTGTATTCCTTGTGTGGTTTGATTTGCCCAAATAGGAATAACTTTTCTGGGATATTAATTTTTTCGTTCAGTGTAAATAAGAAGGATCTACTTGTTTTTAGGCCATTAGAGTTAGGTTTACCAAGTTGGGTAACATCTTCAACTGGGATTGTGTTGCCAGCCCTATATGAGAGCCCTTCTTTTAACTCCTGAATGGATATTTCTGGGGGAACATTATAAACTACAATTTTTGTTGGTGATTGTTTTGGGTTCCATTTAGATGCATTAATTGGGTTATTCAGAAGGGATTTTAGGTTAATTATTGTGTCTGCTGATTTCGGATCTAGGACAGCTAATAGCAGATATCCATCATGGTGAATATTAAGAGAGAACATTGATTTTATCAATTTGAAAATTGCGACTCTTATTGCAGTAATTTTTTTTATTCCAAAGGGGGTAGTAGGAGTAATTTTAAGGTAAATTCCTATGTTTTGGGTGGGTGGATCTTGGGCCGGGCGGGGGGAAATGCTTTTGATTGGGGAGATTTTTTTTCCTTTTTTAAGAGCTTCTAGAAAGGACCTCTTGAAACCCATTATCATCATTTATAGTGACATTAGCCCCTACACTGATCATTGTCCTATTCTCAGAATTGGAGTTATCATTTGAACTTTGAGATAGTGAGCTTGACCAGCCAAAATGGGTATCAGTTTCACTGGTATTTGGGGTGGGATCTGGGGGGACTTTTTTTTGGAGGACTTCTAAGCATTGTCTATTGGAAAAAGCTTTAAACTAAAACAAAACTAAAACAAGAAGGGATAATACAATGATATCAAACCGGTTGCACTATACTATGGGGAGGAGAAACACCACAGTATAGCCCTGAGGATGATTTGAGCAGGATTGGTTCGGTACAGCTGCTGATTAATTGATATAATTCTTCTTCTTCTTCTATTTCACAGCAGGCGGGCTTTTCAGTTGATACTATTTAGCCCTTTTCCTTTCGCTTCACTCTGTGGGCTACAAAGCTACCGGCTTGGTTGTCTCTTATTTATGAGATATTCTCAAATATCTTTCAGTAGATCTTTCGACTGTAAAAATTCAAATATATGAAGATTGATATTGATTTTTGTTCTAGGTGTGCAGGAATAGTAAGCAGGGCTCTTTACTGATAGCTATATTTTGTGGTAATTGATGCACTTTAACAGTTTACAATGTAAGGAATGCTGTGCAGACTTTGGCTCACTACATTCAAACAGGCAGCGGTCAAATATTTCATTATTCATGATACCATACCTATCAAGCGGGGAAAGGGGAACTGAACCACTTGAATTAGGAAACTGATACGAGTATGCAAGAAAGTTTAGTCCATTTGTTTCAGAACGAATTCGGTGATAAATTTTAGAAAAGTACATATTGGGTAAGGGGGAAAGAGTAAGATTTTTCTTATTAAACATAACACCCGATAGTCTCCATCAGTAAATATTTCTAATGGGGATTAGTCACGCATTTGAGTGGTCAATATTTATAGCATTTGTCGCAATTTCCTCAACCTAATGATTACCACTCATACCAGAGTGGCTAGGAATATACTGAAGATAAGTTCTTATGCAACTTGAAGCAAGATTATCTATAATACTAAGACAATGATAAGTGTCAATATCCAGCTTATACTGAGGAGCTGAAGACAGCAACTCAAGGCTTGATAAAGAGTCAGAATAAACTATAATATTATTTGAATTAGCAATCAAGGGTTTATTTTCCATAAGGTGTTCTAATGCCATGATTATAGCATTTAACTCTGCAGACATTATTGATGCATTATTATACGATTTCTCACCCATTGCAATTTTCAGGTGAGGAAGGAAGGCACCACTTGCTACCTTCTCATTCATTTTAGACCCATCAACAAATATTAGGAAATGGTTTTTATAAGTAATTATTTTAAGTTCAGCAAATTTTTTCTGGACAAAAGCAATGGGGGTTAAATCTTTAGTCCACTTTGAGAAATCAGTATTTATTATGGGGATTGACCAATTCCATGGAGGGGATTGGGGGAAAGTAGGTGCAATAGACTTTGCGGGTACAGGGAACTTCTTCTGAATATTGGCTTACTCATCTGCAATGCCTCTATACATGGCTGGATTTCTTAACCAATTATGTAGGGTGTGTGAGCTATTTGATTCAATTTTTGTAAGATGTTTTATCAAGAGAAAGCTACGTATCTCCCTTATTGTTGTTAATCCACTCTCCATAAGCAGAAACTTGGTGCTTGTGGGTTTCCTAAGACCAAATATGAGACGTATTATGTCTTTTTATATTGTTTCAATTTTTTTCATCTGGGTCTTTGCACATGCACCATAGACGATGAGCCCGTAGTCAATACGGGGTCTTATATGTGATTTATAAAACTTGAGTAAGGTTTTCTCCTTACAGCCCCATGGTGTAGAAAGAAGTCTTTTTAGTATAATTGTTTTTCTGTAGCATTTTTTTATTGTGTTTGAAATGTGGAGGTGGAAATTGAGTTTTTGGTCAAGCATGAGACCTAGGTAATTAATATGATTATCTTCTGGAATAGTTGTTCCATTTAGAGTTAGTCTTGCATTAACATGATTTCGCTTTCGGTGAAATTGGATTAATTTTGACTTGGTAGGTGCAGTGGATAAATCTGAATGTTGAGAGAATTTTTCAAATTGGAAAAGTGACTTTTGCAGCTTTGACTGTGCAATCTCAAAGGTGTTGCCTGATGACCATGGTACCAGATCATCAGCATATTTTAGATTCGTGTGGGGGAGATTCATGTCCCAGAGATACAGGGCAAAAAGGAGGCAGCTGAGGACTGCTCCCTGAGGAAGGCCTTTGGTTATTGTCTTTTGGGGTGAAGAGGCTGAACTTACACAAACAATGAAACTTCGCAATTCTATGAAAGATTTCATAAAAGATACTAGCTTGGGGGGTAGTCCAAGGTTTGCAAGTTTAATTAAAAGGATTTGGTGGTTCACATTGTCATATGCCCCTTCAAAATCTAGGAAAGCTGCAACTAGGACATTATTTTTTTAGAATGATTTATTTATTGCCATTTTTTAACAATATGAAAGCATCTGTTGAGGAATGGTGTTTCCTGAAGCCAGTTTGAGTGTGAGGGATCATATTATCTTTTTCAACAAACCAGAGGAGTCGGTAATAGATCATTTTCTCCATTATTTTCCCCATCACAGGAGTAATCATTATGGGCCTGTAGGAATCAGAGTCATTTTTGGGTTTATTTTTCTTTATGATTGGTAAAAGGGTTGAACATTTACATATATTAGGGAACATGCCTGAAGTCCAAGCATGATTATAACAATTTAGAAGTTCCTGTTTGTATGAAGGGGTGAGATTCTTTATCCATGTAGGGTGTATATTTTCATAGCTGCCGCTAGTCTTGGTCCTAATATGATGTATTGCATTGTTCATTTCCTGGATTGAAAATGGGCTGGTTATATACTCGGTTCCTTGGCGAAGTTGGTAACTTGGGTTCATAGGAATTGGGGGTATTTTGCTACAATTTTTTGATGTTAGCTTATTAACAAAAGGAGTGGCAAATAGCTTAGCTTTTTCATTATCATTGTCATAATGGGTATTATTATGTATAAGCTCATACAGGAGTGGGTTGGGGGAAGTTTTTTTTCCCACGGATGTGACTTATGACTTTATGTATAATTGGCTCATGTGTTTCTCTGGGAATGTTATTTTCAAAATTATTCCAGTAGTTATATTTAGCATTTATTATGGTCCTTTTTAGATTAGATTCTGCTTGTAATTCTTTTAAATATGTAGTAGGTGATGGTTTTTTTATGAATGCTCTCCTAGCTGCCTTTTTTGTTCTCCATTTATTTTGGCACTCATTTGTCCACCATGCTTTGGGAATATGTTTAGGGAATGTTTTCCTGGGGGTTGTCCTGGGGATAGCATGATTAGCTGTATTTATTTGTAAAGATGCCAAAACTTCAGCATATGGGTCAGCTGTTGCGTGAATGCATGAAATGCATGAATTTTGGGTGAAACTTGTAATTTCATTATTTAGCTTATTTTGGAACATAGGCCAATTTGCTTTAGTGTTGATATATTTGGAGTTATGTGATAGGGTTTCAGCAGGTTTGTTTAGGGAGCAAACTATGGCAAAGTGGTCAGTACATAGACTATCAATTTTATTTACATAAATTTTATTAAAAATATTTAAAGACACAATTTGTAGGTCAATTGTAGAGAAACTGCCACTTTTGGGGTTGAAATATGTATTCAGGTTTGGAGGGGTAGCAACAGCTAATTCATTATTGTTTGAAGTCATATGCTCAATGAACTTACCAGCTTTATTTGCTGGTTTATTCCCCCACAAAAGGCTGTGGGCATTAAAGTCTCCACAAATAATAATATTTTTCAACATATTAGAATTATTTATATAGCTGAAGAAATCCATGGCATCTGTAGTTTGGCCATTAGGGTTATAAAAGCTTATTATGTAAGTTTTTGTATTATTCAGCCAAACACTGA